>NC_044996.1:27100269-27400269 GCF_008728515.1 Papio anubis
AGTAAATTTGCAAATTTCTATTAAATTTCATTAGGTCTCCTCAAAATTTTCTGCTTATTTGGATATCCAGAGAGTAATATTAGGTTGGTGCAAAAATCACTGCAGATTTTGCTATGGAAAGTAATGCCAAACTCCAATTAGTTTTGCACCAACCTAATAAGAATAACATATTTGATAAAAAGTCTATAGACTTCATCACCAGCAGGCTAGAGGTAATATCTTTATATGTATCTAATAATAAAATGTGTCTGGTTTTATATGGGGAAAACATAAGAAAAAGGATATTAGTAATTTATATCAAATCTGGGAGAAACCCCAAGTATTGCCATTTCTTGTCTTACTAGTAAAATTACAGTGAACTTTGTCGCTTAAAGTCCACATTTTGTTGGCAAGACCTTCATTTTGAGCCTTAGTCTCTTCTCTTGGAGAATACAGGTTTTAAACTAGTGATCATTAATATTCTGTGAAACTCTGATGGACTGTGACTCAGCGTCAGTATAAGTTTAAAAACTACAAAGGAATGAAAAATGTGAAATGAATCATCAGTTTATGTGGTGCTATTAAAGCCGACTACTTAATACACCATTTTCCCTAAAGCATGATAACTAGAATACATCTGGGTTAGGTTTTAACTTTGTAATACCGGTTTACAAAAAAATATGTGATGTTTATAAATGAAAGTTTTGCTAAACTAAAAAAAACAAGGTTTGGGGGGTACTAAGACTATTTAGACTAAAGCTATTCAATAGAACACCCTTCTCCAAACACACACACACACACACACACACACACACACACCACACAGCCTTATGCTGACCCATGTGCATGTGTTTCTTTGACAGGTAAACTCTTATTCATTTTTCAAGCTCCAAATCAAATGACACCTTCCCTATATCTAGTAGTCCTGTCCAATAGAACGTTGTGTTAGTGGGAAAGGTCTATATGTCAGTAGTGTGAAATGTAGTAGGCACAAACCACACGTGGGTATTGACTGCTAGAAATGTGGCTAGCACACTGAGGAACTGAATTTTAATTTTCATTAATTTTAATATTAATATAAATAACCACATGTGGCAAGTAGAAACTGTGTTGGACAGCTCAAATTGAGATTTAAAAGAAAAAAATATTTCAATGACCTGAAACATTTCCCTTTACAAATGAGATGCAAATTTTAACTTATTCTTAAGTATTTATTAAATCAGTCAGTAAGGCATGAACCTAGTGGGAATTACTTCCCACCTTTGAAGATAATTAAATTGTATTGCCTTAAAATTATTTAGAATTTACAACTCTCACTATTTTGTACTAATATTTCTCTAACTTCCTTACTCAATTATTTTACTTGACAATTTTAAATTCAGTTTTATATCCTGAATTTTATATAATATTCAGAGCAATCTAGAAATATTGGCAGGTTATTATTTTTTTAACTCTACAGATAAAATCTTGAGCAAGAAGAACCGTGAAAGACAATAGAACTTGTAATTTGCAGAGCCAAAATCCTAATTTAGGCCTCCTACTTTTTAAAAATTAGCTTCCATTCTATTATAACCTGAGTGTAATGTATTAAGTGTGTTGGTAAAATTTCACTTGAAATTCATGAAGACTTCTTTTTCTCATTCAGTTCCCATCAAATGTATTTATTAGGCTGTTTGGTGCACTAATCAGTGATTAGAACATTGAACCTATCAAAAAGAGGAAGGAGCAAGAATGAGAGCAACAGTGAGAGAGCAAGAGAAAAAGGAAGAGTTGGGCGGGGAGAGAAAGCAAGAGGGAGAGAAATTTTAAACCATTCTAGCAGAAGTTTTCCTAAGCTATGAATGAAGTTGTTTAGACAGAGAAAAACAGTACATAATATCTCTGTGTTATTAAGTAGAACTTTTTTCTCAAATACATTTTCATATTGACAGTAAGAATACTACAGGAAGTAACTTACATTTTGCACTTGAGATTTTACAAGCTTGCAGACAAGATTTAACACTGAATAGTGTTTGCAATGTCTTTCTTTTTTTCGTGGGGGCATAGCATGGAGGGGGAAAAGGTAATACAGTACTGAAGGGGCCAATAGTATGTGTTTAATCATTTGAATTCCATGTGGATGACATACTACAGAAATAGAATTTTCTTTTATTCAAACAAATGCTACTTTCACAGACAATAATACAAAGATTTGCATTATTATTCACATATGGAATATTCCCCAAGGAAGCTGTTTTCCCAAGATGTGGTGCCATGAATTCCTTTGATAGACCAAAGTATTAGATACATCTTCATACCTATCTTCTGCTCCTGCAAGAATTTTTGAAGATGGTGTCAGTCCCTCATTTTTAATGCAGGAATAGTATATGAATGCAATGGACATCTCAGAAAAATAGAGTTCTCTAAAATTACAGACAGGGAATTCTAGAAAGACAAGTGGACACAATTCTAGAAAACTGTGGAAGTAAAATTTTTAAAGTAGTTTACTTGACAAAGATCCCCAAATGCATTTTTAGAAGCACACTGATTTAAAAAATGTTGCTATAGTGATGATTGAATAAGACATGATTACGAACAAGGTGTGAAAAATAATCCTAGCCCAAGTCACTGACATTTGTAAGCTCCTCTTTCTGCCTTTGTCTGAAATCTTTGGAAACTGTCAGAAACATACAGTCTGCCAGTTAAATGTCTCCTTGGGCTAACAAGAATTTTATGACAATTATAGTCCTGCAAAGTAATGATTCCAATGCATTCATGCATGCTTGTTATAAGGACTAAACACTAAACATACTGTGGGTTCTTATTAGTGGTCATTATTAAGTGTAGCTGTATAGGAGTAGGTCTCAATAAGGAAATTAAATTGTAAAAATGTGCTGCCATATAACATGAAAGCAGTAAAGTTCAGATATCTTTTGCCATATATGTCATTGAAATCATTCCCCAGGATTTCATTTACTACCATTAGTGGGCCAACAGATTTACTCTTCATTTTTGTAAATGCTGGTGGAATCACTGGTTGGGTTAGCCTTCTACACTTCTTTCAATCTTCAGCCAAAATCTTTGTACTCATTTCTAAAATCCAGAAACAGTGAAAAATGTTGAGTAATAAGTCCCAAGAAATCATATGGAAAATTTCATTTTTCTATTGTCTCATTTAGATTTTGGTACAAGCCAGAGTAATTTTCAGTCTGGATCTCATTTTTTTCAATTATTTTTAAATTATGAGGAAGTATAGTATAATATCTAAGAAAAGCCCAAGATTTGAAATCAGCCAGGCCCACATTCTAGCCTCTGCTTCATACATCTTACTAGCTATATAATCATGGCAAGCTGCAAAATTTTGCTTGATCCTCAATTCCCTCACCTATAAAATGAGGATAGTAATAACCCCTATCTCATAATGTTGTTGTGAAGATAAAGTAAAATATGGATGTGGTGAATTTCTCAGCACAGTACTCAACACTAAGTAAATGACACCAAGTATTACTTAATGGAAAATAAACCATAAGGTTTATATGTGTGGTCCATTTTTGTACATGTCAAGAAGTGACTCCTTTCAGTTGATATTCTGTGGGTACTTGCCATATATGAAACACTTTTAAGTGTCATAGCAGTATTGAAAGATGAGTTAGACATGGTTTCTTTGCTCAAAGTGCATAAGAGTGTCTAATTTGGCAAATAGCTAAAGAAAAATTACAGAGGTCTTGCATTATTCCTTGTATAAAATATACATCTGAATATTCTAGAAGAGGGAAATATACTATGAGTTTAAAAAGCGAAGGAGGAAGAACTTTATAGTCTTGTTTGCTTTGTATTTGCTTATTTCTAATTTTTCACATAAAGAGAAAGTCTGAAGACAGAAGTTAAAGTGCCAGATATGTCTTTCAATTGATGTACTGACCTTAAGCAAATTATTTCTCCTCTCTAGACCTCATTTTATTATCTGTAAAACAGGGAGTTTTGATTAAATAGTCTTTAATATCTAAACACTCTTTGAGATAAACTTCAAGTAAATTCAACCTCAAAAGACATAATGGACTTGGATTAGAAGAGGGGAGATTCCTTAATAACTAGTAAAATTTCCATTAAAAAATGTTGCTTTATGGCCAGCCAAAAGAAAGAACACATTATGGATATGCCTGTGGACTGCATTTCTGCAAATGGGAGCACTCACTGAATTAGTCAGAGCCTTTTCAGCAAAGCCTCTATGGAGAAGTGTCCAGAAATATTACATTGACATCTACTTTTCTGTTCTCTTTAAATCCTCCTGAAATCATGAAATGTCTCTGGCCACAGTTTCCTTCATATTGTTTTGATCAGTCTTTCCAAGTTGAAGTAGTTTGTGATACATTTCATAATATCAAAGGTCTTTCCCAGTCTTTGTTTACTTGCAAATTTTACCCTGTTTTTTCCACCATTTGCGTAAAGGTAACTCTAGTCACCATAAAACTTATATTTTAATATTCACTTTGGCAATATTTTTCTCAGGACAGATCTGATACTATTGCTTTAAACTTATAATCAAATCTGTTAGCCAGAATGTAAAATAAAGGGGAGAAGGACCACAGTGGTGTAAATAATGCACATAGCAAAACACCCAACTCAGGATAGTTAGAGCAATATTGGCAGTATGCTATTTTTGACACTTAATGACTGGGAGAATGCTCTCATTCCTGAGTGTATATAAGAGCACACAGATTATTAAGTGGTGAAAGAACAAGGAGGGCAGAGAAAGAAAGAGAGCACATGTGCTGGAATTGATCTCTCAGCCTTTAAAATTTTGGCGTTCTCTGAGAATCATTCATTCTGGAGCCTCTTATTTACACTTAATCCCTAAGTGATTACATCAGCTTTTCATGGTTGTAATAGACCACCTTATCTCATACTGTTGTTGACAACCTTCTGCTTCTTGTGCCTATAATGTTTTCCCTCCAGATAGCTGTGTCTCTAGCTCTCTCAAATTTCAAATCATTTTTCAACTTCAAAATTATTGAGGCTTGTTTTGACTATTGCATTTAAAATATCAGCACTCTCTACTCCTTTCCTGCTTTACTCTTCTTTATAGAACTTATCACCATTTAACCTGCCATGTGTTTCACTTGTACATTTGTGTATCGTATGCTTTTTTCACAATGACGGCAAGGCTTTTTGTCTGGTTTGTCCACAACTGTATTCCTCAGACCCATATGAATCACTTCCCATCAGTGAACTCATATGTAACACACACACAAATGAAAAAAAAAATTCAAAACAAAAATGACATTGTATTAAATCAACACTACGTAATATTGTACTTAAGAAGAGCTTGTATGTTGAACTGAGGATTTGTGGCTGAATCAGTAAGAAAATCAAGAAAATATTTGAGCTTCTACTACACATAAGGCACAGTTTTAATTGCTATTCTTCATGAAATATTCTCAAATTGGGTGTTAGGGAACAAATATAAACAAATTTCCTGAATAGTCTAGTCAGGGAAAATAGTGTGTCCAGATTACTTTATAGCAAAGCTCTTTGGTATTACTTTATCATTCCATTACAGTGCTAATAACACGACATTGCCCTGTGACTATTTCTGATTCTCTGATGTCCCTGTCTTTCTCACTGAGCTCTCTTCTCCCTTCCCTATCTACATAAAATTTTGGCTTAGTGTGGTCCACTGAGTTGCATCATCCTCAACAACCTGGTTTGAGAAAGTAGGCCTGGGTTAATGAATCATTGGTACAATAGGATAAAAATAGTAATAACACCAAAATGCTGGCAATATCATGTGTTAGAGCTCCATCCTTGCATTAAAGCCTTACATATAAAATACTAATCTTCTTGCTCTAGTATTTGCATAAAGAAACACGGGTTTTACCTGAGAATAGTATTGAATTTTCTTGCCATGACAGTGACTAATAAAAATTATACAAGTCAAATTTGTATTCATTATCATTACTACATAGTATAAAAATTTTCCAATTTCTAAAAGAGAAAAATAGTACATTTCTTAGTGTTGACTATTTTGTATGTTTTAAATTATATATATTTAATCTTTCAGCTATTATATTTTGCTGTTGCTGTTATTGTTGTTTTAAACACCATAGATCAGAAACACATTTGTAGTCCTGATACACTGTTTATCATTCAACTGTTCCTTACAGGCTGGTAAGACTCCTGCCAAGAAAACTATCTCCCACCCTTCAGTAATGTTCGACCTCCAATTTAAAAATGTTTTCTTTCTGTCTCTTCTTGCCAGCAATCAATTATGTGTGTGCTTAAAAGCTAGGTGGCTATCATTTATGTTTGTACTATCTTGAAAGTATCCAACATGGTCTTTGGCAGAAAGTAAGAATAAATGAAGAATCACTAAATCTCCAAAATAGCATGGATTATTTTCAGTGAGGATCTTATATTGATATGTTAACAGCTGATATTAGTAATTTTAGTAATTATTAATGCATATTTAAATATCAACTTGAAATTTAAAAACATTTAAGATAATATAATGATGATTCAATGGTTATCATTATTAATCCTTAGATGGTATTTGGTTTTGTAGCACATATAAAGAAGGGACAGTGAACTTTGAATTCTTCACATGGATCCGTGGGAAATTACTGTCATGATAAACAGTATTCTTATTTTGAGACCATTTCATTATTTTTCTGTCAAGAAATGAATGACATACTCACATGTGTAGATCTTTTTTCTTTAGCATGACATCCTGTTTCGTCTGAATGGTTTGTCTGCTGTTATTGACAATTGCATCAAAATCATATTAAAATCTGGCCTGCAAGAGCAATTGCATTTTCCAGGCACAAATGTGTCCTCACCTGATAGATATTCTGATCATATAATTTTACTGTGCATCTAAACTTCTCCAAGAATATTCAAGTGAGGCTGCAGAGTTGGAACAGGTTCTGATTTCTCTTTTAAAAAACTCTTTTTCTGGTTCTTCCTATTCAGAATTCTTCTGTAATATATGACTTAGGCTAACACATTATGTTATTTTTTGTGAACAGTGCTGAAAATGGGTTTTAGAGTGGAAGTGCTGCAGGTGGAATATTTACATTTGTTTTTTAGACTCATGGTTATGTGGATATTTAAATGGAGAAATAAATTTTTTCTCAATATGTGTAATCCAAGTTAGATTTCAAATGATCATTCTTGGGAGTACTGTTGCTGGTGTCTTGAAAATATTCTGCTTTTCAATAACTTTCAAATAGTTCTCCAAAAAAAGCAGGATAAATAAATCTTTCTCTACACTTTCCTTGATGTGTATGATAGAACAAGTTGTTTCGTTAATAAATGTAGCACAATCCATTTGTGTCTAAATCTTTACTAATCTTACTAGTTCGCCTTGTGCATTTTGCCTTTTAGACACAATAGAGAGAAGTGCTTCAATTAATTTCCTTTCAAATATCATTAATCTATACAAGAAAGGGGACAGTGTGGACAGCTATCAAGGTTATATCAGTATCATTATGCTTATTTGCTCACAAAGCTCTATAGGGACAATCATCTACTTTGATTTTAAATACAAAACAATAAGTAGCTCCAAACATACACATCTCTGGAAGTGACATATACATTGGAAGCTTTTAGGCAACACGATCAGAAGATATAATTACCTCTCTTTAGCAACAACAACAACAAACACTAAATTCAGCATCCTTCATGTATGATCATATTTTCAAGAGCAGAAAACTGTAAATATAAGCTTACATGTACACAGATAATCAAGTCTTGTGTTTTATATAATTGGCCTAGCCTGAAAAACACCCTGCAAATTAGTCCCAATGGCTGCTGTGTTTCCCTGTACCACATGAATCTTTGTTATCAGTTGTCTTTGTACATTTTCCTTTTGTTCAGTCTTTTTCACTGTGCTTCAAAAGTGTTCACTGTGTACCTCTTCTATATTCTCTAGTGTTAGTGAACTCAGTAGGAGACCTCTAACATAATAGTTCAATGTCCTATCACTTTAAGGAGGCATAGTAACTAATTAAATGCATTTAAATTTCCTCAATAATGTGTGTTAGCGCTTTATGCACAATTTACAGCAAAGTTTTTGAGCTGAAGGGAATACTATAATTTGAAGACTTAAGATTATGAATCTCCTTAATGTCAGACAACTTGCATAAAGTCCAGGAAAATGGGTGAAGTCTTTGTTTTTACAGTAATTTTTAACTAAAGTTACGCTTTGAACTTTAAATGTGAAGTTGAAGGCAAATTTGCTTAGACTCATAAGATGATGTTTTGCTAGTGAACTTTAACACAAGTTAATTGTGCCTAAATTGAGGGCTTAGTAATACATAAACACATAGTTTGGAATTTCTGGTTTCTATTTATTATATTTGTATTTGAATAGGTTAGTTAATTAATTAATTAATTTTCTTTATTTTTTTGAGACGGAGTCTCGCTCTGTCGCCAGGCAGGAGTGCAATGGCATGATCTCAGCTCACTGCAACCTCTGCCTCCCGGTTTCAAGCGATTCTCCCTCCTCAGCCTCACTAGTAGCTGGGACTACAGGCATGGGCCACCACACCCAGTTAATTTTTGTATTGTTTCTCTAGTAGAGAAGGGGTTTCATCATGATGGCCAGAATGGTATCCATCTCTTGACCCTGTGATCCGCCCGCCTTGGCCTCCCAAAGTGCTGGGATTACAGGCGTGAGCCACCACGCCCGATCTGAGTATGTTAATTTAAAGCAACACCTTTAGACAAACAGAATATATCATGAAGAGGAGCCAAGTATTTTCATTGACAAGTGAGTTTTTAGCATAACCTTTAAAAAAGTCATAGGTGCTTTGATGCTTTACGAGTAGAAAACTACGTACTGATCTTGGTATCAGGGTAATACTGGCCTCTTAGAATGTGTTTGGAAGTAATCCCTCTTCCTCTATTTTTCAGAATAGTTTGAGTAGGATTGGTATTAGATCTTTAAATGTTTGGTAGAATTTAGCAGTAAAGGCACCAGGTCCTGTGTCTTTTTCCTTTTCTTTTTTCTTTTCTTTTTTTTTTTTTTTTTTTTCTGGGAGACTTTTTATTATGGCTTTGATCTTATTACTTGTTATGGGTCAGTTCACCTTTTGGATTTATTCCTGGTTCTATCTTGGGAAGTTGTGTGTGTTTAGAAATTTGTCATTTTCTTCTAGATTTTCCAGTTTATTTGCATACAGTGGCTCATAGTAGCCACTAATGATTCTTTGAATTTCTGCACTATCAGTTGTAATGTCTCATTTGTCATTTCGGATTTTATCGATTGTATATTCTCTATTTTTTCTTAGTCTGGCTAAAATTTTGTCAATTTTGCTTAACTTTAAAAATGCAATTTTTGGTTTCATTAATCTATTGTATTTTTTTCATTATTTCAATTTCAGTTGTTTTTTATCTAATCTCTATTTTTTTTTCTTCTACTAATGTTGGATTTGGTTTGTTCCTGTTTTTCTAGTTTTTTAAGATGTACCATTCGATTGCTAATTTAAAGATTTTTTTCTATTTTTTGATGAAGCCATTTATAGCTATAAATTTCCCTATTAATACTACTTTCGTTGTATCCCATAGGTTTTGGTATACTGTACTTCCACTGTCTCATTATCATTTGTTTCAAGAAATTTTCCAATTTCTTTTTAATTTCTTCATTGATCACTGGTCATTCAGAAGCCCATTGTTTTTCATTTATTTATAACATTTCAAATATTCCTCTTGTTATTTATTTATAATTTTATTCCATTGTGGTCAGAGTTGTTTCTTTTATTTATTTTTTCTTTCTTTTTTTTTTTTTTGAGACGGAGTCTCGCCCTTTCACCCAGGCTGGAGTGCAGTGGCACGATCTTGGATCGCTGCAAGCTCCACTTCCTGGGTTCATGCCATTCTCCTGCCTCAGCCTCCTGAGTATCTGGGACTACAGGTGCCCGCCACCACACCCAGCTATTTTTTTTTTTTTTTAGTAGAGATGGGTTTCACCATGTTAGACAGGATGGTCTCAATCTCCTGACCTCGTGATCCACCTGCCTCGGCCTCCCAAAATGCTGAGATTACAGGCATGAGCCACCGCACCTAGCCAGAGAAGGTTCTTGATAGGATTTCAATTTTTTGTATGTTATGACTTGCTTTATGACCTAACATATGGTCTATCCTTGAGAATAATCCATGTGCTGAGGAAAAGAATGTGTATTCTACAGCCACTGGATACAACATCCTGTAAATATCTATTAGATCTATTTGGTCTGTAGTGCAGATTAAGTCCAATGTTTCTTTGTTGATTTTCTGTCTGGAAGATCTGTCAGATGCTGAAAATGAGGTGTTGAAGTCCTCACTTGTTATTGTATTTTGTCTATCTCTCTGTTTAGCTCTAATAATATTTGATTTATATATTGGACACTCCAATGTTGAGTGTTTATATGTTTAAAATTGTTATATCTTCTTGCTAAATTGATGCCTTAATCATTATATGGTGACCTATTTTGTCTCTTCTGACAGGTTTCATCTTGAAATATATTTTGTCTAAGTGTAGTGAATTCTGCTCTTTTTGGTTGCCATTGGCATAGAATAGTTTTTTCCATTCCATTATTTTCAGTCTATGTGTGTTTTTATAAGTGAAGCATGTTTCTTGTAGGCAACAGATCAATGAGTCTTGTTTTTCATCCATTCTATGTCTTTTGACTGGAGAGTTTAGTCTATTTGCAGTCGATGTTATTATTAACAATGAAGGACTTATTCCTGCCATCTTGTTAGTTGTTTCCTGGTTGTTTTGTGCACTGTTTGCATAAACAAACACACGAGCAAAAGAAAACCAATAGAAATTTCATGCCTTAAATTTGTCCCCCCATTTTTAAACATTTTGTTGTTTCTATTTATATCATATTTACTGCCTGTGTCTTGAAACCTTGTTGTAGTTATTATTTGTGAATTGGTTTATTGCTTAGTCTTTCTAATTAGGATAAGCATAGTTTACACATTGCAGTTTCAGTGTTACATCTATTTTTTGTGTACTTAAATTGCCAGTGAGTTTTGCACCTTCATGTGATTAATTATTGCTCATTCATGTCTTTTTCTTTTTGATTGAAATACTCCCTTTAGCATTTCTTGTAGGATAGGTCTGGTGTTGATGAAATCCCTCAACTTTTGTTTTTCTGGGAAAGTCTGTATTTCTTCTTTATGTTTGAAAGATATTTTTACCAGATTACCATTCTAAGGTATTTTTTCTTTCAGCAGTTTAAATATATCATACCACTCTGTCCTAGTCTGTAAGGTTTCCACTAAAAAGTCTGCTGCCAGATGTATTGAAGCTCCATTGATTGTTATTTGTTTCTTTTCTCTTGTTGCTTGTAGGATCCTTTCTTTATCCTTGATCTTTGGGAGTTTCATTACTAAATACCCTGAGATAGTCTTCTTTGTGTTAAATCTCCTTGGTTTTCTATAAACTTCTTGTACTTGGATATTGATATTTTTTCTAGGTTTAAGAACTTATCTGTTATTATTTTTTTGAATAAACTTTCTACCCCTTTCTCTTTCTCTACCTCATGTTTAAGACCAAAGACTCTAACTTTTCCCCTTTTAAAGTTATTTTCTATATCCTGTAGGCATGCTTCATTGTTTTTATTCTTTTTTTCTCTTGTGTCTCCTCTCACTGCTGTACTTTCAAATCACCTGTCTTCAAGCTCACAAATTCTTTCTTCTGCTTGATTTATTCTGTTATTAAAGGACTCTGATGCATTCTTCAGTATGCCAATTGTATTTTTCAGCTCCAGAAGTTTTGTTTCTTCTTAATTATTTCAATATTTTTTGTTAACTGTATCTGATATAATTCTGAATTATTTCTCTGTTATAGAATCCTCTGTCTGAAAAGTCATATATCTCTGTTTCTCCAGGATTGATCCCTAGTTTCTTATTTAGTTCATTTGGTGAAGTCATGTTTTCCTGGATGGTGTTGATGCAGACAGACGTTATTTGATTTCTAGGCATTGAAGGGTGAGATTTTTATTTTAGTCTTTACTGTCTGGGCTTATTTGTAGCCATATTTCTTGGGAAAGCTTACAGGCTATTTGAAAGAACTTTGGTGTTATTATCTCAGCTGTATCTGCTTTAGGGGCCACCTCAAACCCAGTAACACTGTGGTTCTTGCAGAATCACAGAAGTGCCACCTTGATGGTCTTGGACGAGATCTGGGAGAGTTCTCTGGATTATCAGGCAGAGACTTTTGTTACCTTACCTTACTTTCTCCCAAAGAAAAAAAGTCTGTCTCTCCCTCTGCTCTGAGCCAGGTAAGGCTGGGAATGGAGTGACACAAGTACCCCTGTGGCCACCACCACTATGACTGTGCTGTGGTAAGATCCAGTGCCAGCACAACACTGGGTTTTACCCAAGGCTGGCTTTAACCATTCCCATACTACTGACTATGTTCACTCAAGACCTGGGTGCTCTACAATAAGCTGGTGGCCAAGCCAGCCAGACCTGTGTCCTCCACTTCAGGGCAGGAAGGTTCCTTAGGCCCTGGGTGGATCCAGAAGTGCCGTCCTTGTTTCAGGGACTAGAGTCAAAAACCTTACTAGTCTACCTGGTGTTATATTGTACCGTAGCTGAGCAGGCACTGAAACCACAAAATGCAGACCTTCCTACTCTTGCCTCCCCTGCCCAAAAGCAGTAGAGCCTTACCCAGTAGCTATCATCACCCAAGGCCATTAAGTGTGCTGTCATAATACGACGAATGTCCCTTTAAAACCCAAGGGCTTTTAAGTCAGCTTGTGGTGAATGCTGCCTGGCCTAGGACTCACCCTTTCAGGACAGTGGGCCCCCTCTCACCAGGACCGGTCCAGAAATGTTGTTCAAGAATCAAGTCCTCGAATTGGGAATCCCATGAGCCTGCTTAGTGGTCTACCTTCCCTGTGGCTGTGCTAGTATGTAAAGCCAGAAAGTCTCAGAGGTTCACCCAAGGCCCTGGACATAGTATCTGGGTATTTCTGCTGACTATTGAGGCCCCAAGGGCTCTTGAATTAGCAGCTAATAAATCCTGCCAGGACTGGGTCCTTTCCTTCAAGGCAATGGGTTTCCTTCTAGCCCAAAGTGTGTCTAGAAATGTTGTCTGGGAGCTAAGGCCTAGAACAGAGGCTTCATGACTGGCCAGTGCCCCATTCTGCTGTGACTCAGCTGGTGTCCAAGATGCAAGACAAAATCCTCCCCACTTTTACATCTCCTTTCTTCAAGATACAAGAAGGGGTTTCTTTTAGAGCTGTGAGCTTTGCAGATTGGGGGTAGGGGAGGGGTAATGCCAGCACTCCCTTAGCTTTCTCAGCTGGTATTTTAGTGTGCTGTGTGCCCCACTCCCGTCCACTGTCTCTGGACCTACTTCAGCACTAGGGCTTACCTATGAGTTGCAGTCCTTATGATATATACTGCCTTTCAAGTTTACTTAGAGACCCATAGCACTCCAGCCCTTGGTGGCAAGGTTTGAGGGAACTTAAGTTCTGACTGCTGGTATCAGCAATTACCCTCTGGCTAGGGCTGGATTAAATGCCTCCTCCATGAGCTGGCATCAGCTGAGTTTGGTCTGGTTTTCCTTTCTGCTCTAATAGGATAGCACTGAGTTCAGTGCCTGCCTCACATTTGCTGTGCTCTCCTTCCCCCAGTACCCAGAGACACTCTCAGTACCAGGCCACCCTGACTGAGGTGTGGGAAAGGGGTAGCATTCAATATTGAAGATTTTTTTTTTTTCTATCTCTTCAGTATTTCTTTAAGTGACAGAAAGTTAAAACCAGGTACTATAGGTGACCATCTGATTTTTTGTTCTCATGAAGGTATTTTTTTTTTTTTCTGTATAGACACATGTTAAATTGATGTCATTGCAGAGATGTGATTGGTGGAGCCTTCTGTTCCGTCACCTTGTTCCACCTCTGGAAACTTGTTTTAAATACAGAATATCAGGTCGCACCTCAGAGGTACCTAATGAATGCAAACCTGCATTTTAACAACATCTCTAAGTGATTCCTATACACATAAAATTTGAAAAGCATTGATCTAGCTGACTGGTCTCATGAAATACTCATAGTTTTATATAGTAATAACTATATTTCTATTACATGAGCAAAATTTGTTTAAATATAGCAGTCACTGATATTGCTTGAAGAGTAATGTCCTTTTTGTTATTATTAAATAATCATTAAATAATTGCCTGGGAAGAGTATGGCATTGTGAGTTGTGAGTGGTTCTGAGTAGTCCTGTTTCTATTGGAAAAAAAAATGATTGAAAAAAATTGCTCTATGGCAATGGGTGCATTTAAGTCTTGGGCTGTTTGAAGGTCGTATCGGTGCATGGATTATAAATGATAAATGTAACCTTAGTCTATTAGATACAAATAATATCTGAGTTGCATAGTTCATAACACTCTTCATAAAGACTGTGTCTATAATTATTTCTAAATAGAAAATCTCACTAAAATTTTGGAAAAATAGTCTTTATATACCAGAGTAAGTAAGGAGTTAGTTTACCAAAAATACCATGTAAATTATTTTTACTCAGATTCCAGTGAAAATAGAGTAAATAATTATAATTTTGGGAGTAGAAGGAAAAATAGAAACAGTATAACTCAGCACCCTCATTTCATAAATGAGCAAGTTAAAGTGAAATTATAATTTTGTACAAGTTCAAGTTTTAAGTAGGAGTTACGACTTGAGCTTGGATCTTGGTACTCTCTTATTTTAATCCTTTCTCTTATACTGACATATTTCCTGATATGACTTTGAGCCTAAATTTTATTTATATATGGTAAAAACAAACAGTGATAGAATCCATTTTATAGGGTTGTTGTGAAGATTAAATGTGATTTTACGAAAGCAATGCACTTAGCACAGTCCCTGTAATATAAAAAGGGGAAAACATAGCATTAATGGACTTCAGCAAGGTCACAAAGTAAATTATCTGAATAATCACATTGCTGAAAATTGTTCTAATTAAGCCTTAGAATTTTAGAATTTGGTTTCCAGTCAAGTGAAATGCCATCCTACAGGTCTGTAAGATATCTCAAGGCACAACCGAAAATTTATCCAGGGCATGAGAATTTTCTTTTTGTTTGTCCTTTCCTTTCCTTTCCTTTCCAATCCCACTCTGAAAGATCAACATCAAGGAGAAAATGACAGAGGCTGCAGTGAAGAAAGGTGAATTTACCGTTAGGTCTTAGAAGCAGCAGCAAGAGACTGGAAGACAGTGAGAGAGAAAGAGAGAGAGAGAGAGAGAAAGAGAAAGCAAAAGAGAAAGAGAAAGAAAGAGAAAGAGACAGAAAGAGAAAGAGAAAGAGAAAGAGAGAACATTCTCCCCACAAGATCTTAGCTTAACCTCCTAATTAAGATTGTGTATTTGACACATCAATTTGATATTCTAGAAGGCTCATTTCCAGATTCTATTTTTTTCAGATATATTAGTAGTAATCTGTAAGAATTTTGCCTCAAGAAACTTGTTTTGCTATTTTATAATTATCAATACCTAGTACAGAGTTTACACAGAGTAGGGCCTTAATGAACGGTGAGTTAATGAATAATAATAAGAAGATTAGCAATGTTAACTCATGTCATATTCATAACGCAACTACTACCACTATAGAGGTTGGAATACTAGGACACTTTTTATGTGAATAGGCCATGTCCAACAAATTAGTCCATCATCATTTTTCAATGAGCTATTAATGCATGTCAAATACTATGCTAGGTTCTTTACACACATTCTTTCTAATCATCGTAAGGCAATATGCTGTCTGGTACATGAGAAAACAATATACTGACTGGGTAAGTAATCTTCTCAAGATCTCAGAGCTAATAAGTGACTGCCACATTTTAATACAATTCTACCTCATATCTAAGCCCACGTTACTTAACATTTTATCTGCCTTTTCTCACTTTCTCCTTTACTCCCGTTTTTCGTTTCTCCCAACACATATCAAACACTTAATAAATGTCAGATGTTGTGTTAGGCATAGTGTCTATATTCAGCATTATTAATTTTATTTATCATTATATAGTAATTTACAGTTCTACATTTTGCATTCAGAATCACATTTGATTCAACATCCTGCTCCATTTTTTAAAAGGAACAGCTGAATCTGAAAGAAGTTCAATAATAAGCCCAAGTTTATGCATGTCTTAAGTGGGATATGGGGACCCAAACCAAGATATTGGTCTTCTCTTCCATTGCTTCATTTTTAGTATATCACATGATTGACATGATGGTAAAGTAGGGCAAAAAGCCCACCCGTAAGGTTCAGATATGGGCTCTAATCTTGACTTTTTACATAGTAGCTGTTTGTTGCTTAACAAATTTTAACCCCTCTGAGACTCAGTTCCCCCATAACAGTAATTATAGTGGGAATTGCAATAATAAACACTTCAGAATATTGATAAGAGTATAAGATTCATGTAAAACACTTATAGTTATTCAATGAATCCTTCCACAGTATTATCATCATCATTGTGAAAATTGAAAATATCAAATACAGAATGCCTAAAGCAGTGTTTGGAAACTAAGTGGATGGAAAAGAAGTGTTTATCAGTTATTAATATAACTGAAACAAGTTTATTGATGCTTAAAAATCTGCATTTGAAGCACCTGAAATGGAGTACTTATTTCTTAACATATACTAGAAAATGTGTAGTGCTCGTTACCCTTAATGGTAGGTATAGTTAGAAAGATCAATTCATTTTATTTAGATTTAGATGAATTCTGGGATGGTAGTTATTCAGGAAAGCTAAACATTATTATGGCAAAATTTGTAGCCCTTCACATCATGAAGGATAGTTGTCACTTTCTTTAATATATATTTGTGTACTGAAAAGAAGAAGAGTACTGGACTAGGCAGCTTAAAATTCTTAATAAGAAAGAAGAGAGGGACAGTTTGAAGATTATTCAACTGGATCCTAAATGAGCTTCCTGTATTACCATTTAGGACCGCCAATACCACATTTCAAATAAATCTGTGATCCACTGGGACGTACAGAGGTAGTGTTTTGATTTCAAAGCTAATTGGTAATTTTCCTTCCATGTAACAAAGAGATTAGAAGTCATGAGTTTGCAAGATGGCTCACAAAATCCCAGGGACACAGATGTGTGCTGCTTGCTTTTCTATTTATTTTGTTTTGGATGTTTTTTATTTTTTTTTATTTGTCAAGGGGAATTAAGAAAAAAAAAAAAAAAAAAGCAATGGCTTGGTCCAAACACAGATTTCTTAAATGTAAGGAAAACTCTGAAAATACTTTGTTAAATAAATTACATCATTCAATATGAAACAAAAAATTCAGATTAGATTAAAAACTCAATATGGCATCAATAGATAGCTACATAATCAACAATGTTGTGTATTTTGTAAATTTGCCACTCATCGTATGTGGTTAGCAAACATTTCCATTTCTATAAATATTGAGGCTAACTTTCAGGGTATGCTTAATTTTTCCCAGCCTTTAATATCAGTTTGGATGCATCTGAGGATAGATAGTTAACACAGTATGCTGTTATGTTCCTATGAAGGATCAATGAATAAAACAGATATTTTAGATATTTATAATGAGCATATCATTTGTGGATCAGCTATATCATCTCTTTTTATCACCACCTTCATTGAGATTTAATCATGGCAAAGCATTTGCTTTCAGTCTTTGCATTTTCTGAAAACATTTTAGATGCAACAAAATAAGAGGGAAGAAAGAAAAGTGGAACCTATACATGAGTTGTTGACCACAGAGACTTTAATTTTTTAGACACCAGGATAAATTCATAAACCATGCAGTCTACTACATGAAAATGAAAAAGGTTTTACTGCTTAGAAGTGAAATCAGAAGTGCAAACATAATGAAATACATCTTACATAATGTCAAAATTATTCAATTTAAGGCGTTTTGGTGTTTTCTGAAGTTATGTCTTTTCTATCCTTTGAACGTTAAAATATCCTTTATTTTGTAAAGTAATAGTGATAGCTAATAGGTTCCTTTAAAATTCTTTCTCTGTGAAATCTAAAGCCTAGACATTGGCATAGAGAATCAAAGCTGATAAGGAATTTTCCTCTCACATTTTAATATTATATGATTTATTTATTTGAAACTTCAGTAATATAGAATAGTGTATATATCAATACTTGCACCTTAATTAAGTGAGGAAAATATGCACACAAATAAAGTGAGTTAAAAAAACAGTTAGGTTTGTGCAAACTCTGAATTAAATACAATTCTTAATTAAATAGAGTTTTACTACTTTCCAGTACATTAAAATTCCTGAAACTTATGACTAGCAAACTGTTACCAAGTAGAGGAACTGTGTATCTAACTTCTATGAATAAATGGCCCATTCATAATTAGCATATCAATTATTCATATGGAAATGAATGTCCCTGCAACCCCCTACAGACTTCTTTTCAATTATTAAATTTACATTCAAAATAATAATGCTTAGGGTATAGAATATTCTGGTTAATTGAAATTTCTAATGAATTGGGAAAAATTCTAATTTTTTTAATTTATCCTGATGTTGAAAATGTTTCAGTTGAGTTCATTTATCTTACTATATGTGTAAAATTTTGTTTTGCTACTTGAATCTATAATCTCTGGGTTATTACTACAGAATTCACTAAGATCAAAAAATGAAGGAGATATGATGTAGGAAAATGTGCTGAAGGACAACTGAGTTTAAAACACATTCTTTTGGAAGGCATTTCATTCCATTTTAAGTAATTTCTTGATATCAGCTGGATTTGGTCTGATATGCTTCTTTCTCCTAAAAGCATAGCATAGCCACATATGCTGGTAAAGGTGCTGGTTAATTTACCTGGGGGATTGTACTACATGGTCTTATTACACATTCTGAAGTTCAGAAAAAAATATCTGACTTACTATATTTGGCTGTGTCTCCAATCAAATTTTATCTTGAATTCCTATGTGTTGTGGGAGGGACCCAGTAGGAGGTAATTGAATCGTGGAGGCAGGTCTTTCCCATGCTGTCTTCATGATAGTTAAAAAGTCTCATGAGATCTGATGGTTTTAAAAAAATGAAGTTTCCCTGCACAAGCTCTCTCTTTGCCTGCTGCCACCCATGTAAGACATGACTTGCTCCTCTTTGCCTTCCACCATGATTGTGAGGTCTCCTCAGCCACATGGAAATGTAGGTCCATTAAACTCCTTTTCCTGTATAAATTACCTAGTATCAGGTATGTCTTTATCAGCAGCATGAAAACAGACTAATACAGTAAATTGGTACCAGTAAGTGAAGTGCTTCTGAAAATATACCCAAAAATGTGGAAAAGACTTTGGAACTGGGTAACAGGGAAAGGTTGAAACAGCTTGGAGGCCTCAGGAGATGACAGAAAAATGTGGGAAAGTTGGAAACTCCCTATAGACTTGTTGAATGGCTTTGCCCAAAATAGTGATAGCAACATGGGCAATAAAGTCTGGGCTGAGGTGGTCTCAGATGGAAATGAGGAACTTGGGAACTGAAGCAGAGGTTATTCTTGTTATGTTTTAGCAAAGAGATGGGCAGGATTTTGCTCGTGTCCTAGAGAACTGTGGAACTTTGAACTCGAGGGAAATGATTTGGGTATCTGGCGGAAGAAATTTCTAAGCAGCAAAGCATTCAAGAGGTGATTTGGGTGCTGTTAAAAGCATTAAGTTTTAAAAGGGAAACAGAACGTAAAAGTTCAACAATTTTGCAGCCTGACAATGTGATAGAATAAAAAATCTCATTTTCTGAGGAAAAATTCAAGCCTGCTGCAGAAATTTGCATAAGTAATGAGGAGCCAAACGTTAATCACCAAGACAATGGGGAAAATGTCTCCAGGGCACGTCAGAGGTCTTCACAGCAGTCCCTCCCGTCACAGGCCCAGAGGCCTAGGAGGAAAAAAAACGGTTTCCTGGGCTGGGTCCAGGGTACCCCTGCTGTGTGCAGCTTAGGGACTTGGTGCCCTGCATCCCAGCCCACCCAGCCATGACTAAAAAGGTCAAGGTGCAGCTCAGGTTGTGGCTTCAGAGGGTGGAAGCCCCAAGCCTTGGCAGCTTCCACCTGGTGTTGAGTCTGTGGGTGCACAGAAGTGAAGAACTGAGGTTTGAAAACCTCCACCTACATGTCAGAGGAGTATGGAAACATATGGATACCCAGGCAAATGTTTGCTGTGAGGGAGGGGCTCTCATGGAGAACCTCTGCATGGGCAGTGCAGAAGAAAAATGCAAGGTGGGAGCCCCTACACTGAGTCCCTACTGCAGCACCTCCTTGTGGAGCTGTGAGAAGAGAGCCACCATCTTCCAGACCACAGAATGATAGATGTGCCGACAGCTTGCACCGTGTGCCTGGAAAAGCCACAGACACTCAATGCCAGCCTGTGAAAGCAGCCTGGAGAGAGACTGTACCCTGAAAAACCACAGTGGCAGAACTGCCCAAGACCATGGGAGCTTACCTCTTTCATCAGCATGACCAGAATGTGAGATATGGAGTCAAAGGAGATCATTTTGTATCTTTAAGATTTGACTGCCCCAGTGGACTTTGGACTTTCGTGGGGCCTGTAGCCCTTCTGTTTTAGCAAAGTAAATATTTCTCCCATGTGGGATGGATATATTTACTCAATGCCTGTACTCCCATTGTATTTAGGAAGTAAATATCTTGCTTTTGATTTCACAGGGTCATAGGCGAAAGGGACTAGACTTAGATGAGATGTTGTACTATGGACTTTTGAGTTAATTCTGAAATGAGTTAAGACTTTGGGGGATGGTTGGGAAAGTGTGATTGATTTTGAAATGTGATGACAATAGATTTGGGAGGGGCCAGAGGTGCAATGATATGGTTTGGCTATGTTCTTACCCAAATCTCATCTTGAATTCCCATGCGTTGTGGGAGGGAGCTGGTGGGAGGTAATTGAATCATGGGGTTGGGTCTTTCTTGTGCTGTTCTCCTGATAGTGAATAAGCCTCATGAGATCTGATGATTTAAAAAATGGGAGTTTTCCTGCACAAGCTCTCTCTGTGCCTACTGCTGTCCATATAAGACATGACTTTCTCCTCCTTGCCTTCTGCCATGATTGTGAGGCCTCCTTGGCCACATGAAACTGTTAAGTCCATTAAACCCTTTTTCCTGTATAAATTACCCAGTCTCGAGTATGTTTTTATCAGCAGCATGAAAATGGACTAATACA
This sequence comes from Papio anubis, assembly GCF_008728515.1. NCBI lineage: Eukaryota > Metazoa > Chordata > Mammalia > Primates > Cercopithecidae > Papio > Papio anubis. The sequence goes on from NC_044996.1 coordinate 27,121,379, forward strand.
ACTAATTAATTTTAGTTTTTAAAAGATTTAAAAATTAGAAGAGTACAATCCCATTTACATGTCACAGTTGATGAATACTACTTCAAACATTTTTTGTTATAAAAACAGTAGAATATTACAGATCAAGTTGAGGGTTCCTAAGAGTTCTCTTTGTACTGCCTCTCCTTGACAACCAATGTAATAACTAGGTGTATATTATTTTAAAATATATACATAAAATAAATATATTTGGATATATATGGACACTCATAGTATATACTTTTCTTCCTTGGGACACTTATAGGAAATTAACATAAATTATATCACCAAATCATATTTTTAACTAAATATTGTTTTCAATATTTGTCAATATATATACAGAAAAATCTAGCTTTACTCAATATTATAATTAACTTTTAAATTGAAATATACATAGAAAATATGCACAAAATATATTTGCATGTTCACTTTTGCACAATATACAATTGAATATAAAACAATTTAATTATTTGCTCCTTCAAGTATAAATATTTATATTGTTTCTCGGTTTTTGCTTCTACACTGTTATAACAAACTTGCTCATCTATGTCTTCTGGAGTACATGTACATATTTTCCAAGAGTTTACACCTAGTAGAATTGCTGAGTTATGAAGCACACTCATCTTTAGGATGCATTCTGTGAACATTTTGTGTGCTCTGCCTTGTGGACATGTTCCCACAAAGGAGTTTCATATTTTGCCTGTTAAGTTTACCTTCAAATTTTTCTTATTAACAATCAGATTTTTAAAAAATAAATTTTATTGTTGAAATACAAAACGCAATCAGAAAAAAATGCAAAATATGAAGTGTACAGTTCAGTGAGTTATAATAGAATCACATATAGGCATCCACTAATCAAGTCAAAATAAAAAACATTACTGATATGTAACAACTTACCTTCTCTCTCCTCTCTAAACAAAACAAAGCAAAACAAGACAAAACAAAAAATATCCTGAGTTATAATATTATAATTTTGTATAATTTTATATAAAGGAAATACTTATGTATGCATTTTATGTTTAGCTTGTTTGTTCGGCATTATGGCTATAGCATTTACCCATGTGGTTGCATATAGCAGTTCATGTATTTTCACTGTTGTATTTTACTGTGTGAATATGGCATAATTTATTTTTAAGTTAAACAACAGTTGGATTGTTACACACATGAACACACACACACACACACACACACAATTTTGGATATTTAGTTTGGAATGGAATTTTGGGTCCCTGGTTCTGTGTATGTTAAATTTTAGTTAATATTCCAAACAATTATATAGTGGTTTTAAGAATTCACTTTTCCTCCTCTCACAAGCAGTATATGACAGAGGAAGCAACCCCAACTTTAGAGTATTATTGCCTATTTTAAATTTTAGCCATTTTGATGTACATGTAGTCTGGTGTATATGTAGTTGTGATTTTAATTTGCATATTCCTGATAAGTAGTAATGTCCATCACATTTTCATATGCTGATTGATTGGTCATTTGAATATTTTCCTTTCTGAAATGACTGTTCAAGTATCTTGTCCATTTTATTTTATTATCTCTCTCTTCTTATTGACCTATAGAAGTTTTTTTCCAATATATATGCTAGATTGACTCCTGCTTTTGAACACACATAAAAATTAATTCCAAGTGGATTGTCATTCTAAATGTAATAGATGAAACATTACATAAGGTAGCATATAAAAATATTTTCATGAACTGGGAATAGGCAACATTCTCTTTCATGAACTGGGAGCCGGCATGATTCTCTTTCTTTATAATTACCATAATGGAAAACAAAAAAAAGACAATTAGATTATATTAAATCAGAACTTTTCATGTAAAAACACCACCAAAGAAAATTCAAGCCACAGAGTGGAAGAAAATATTTGCAACACATGAAATCAAGAATCAAATTTGTAAATGCATTTTTTGGTTTGAATCTCATGCCTTATGGGTCCTGTGACATCAGATCCTACAACCAAGCACATGTGGGGTTTTGATTTCTGGAAGGAAGATAACTATTTTGCCACCTGAAGCCTAGCTCCAGTTCTTTGTAGAAATGGGGCTGGTAGCCTAAGTATCCTCTGTCAAGAGAGTGATAGATCCTCAGGACCCCAAGCATTATGGTGTACACCTGATTCACATCTGAAATTTAGCTTTGGATTTTGTTACTTTTCTCATTTATTTCCTTTATCATCTCTGGCATCACAATATTTCATTTTCTTTATGTCAAATTCAGTTATATATCCCAAAATTATTTTGTTTTCTTTTATCAAACATTTCCAAGTGTTTTGAGTGGGAGGTGAGCAGGATCAGAGTGTGTCCTGCTGTGTCAGCTCAGTCTACCCTATTGACTAGGAGCAAATCAATGAGTTTTCGCAAATTAAATTCTCCTTTCTAATGCAGTGGCACAGGTAGCACTTGGCTTTATTGACACACTGCTAAAGAGGACACAACTTCCTGAAGAAAAAGAGAGGCCAATGAGGCAATTTTGTGAGTTGAATAAATCATGATGGCTTTTCTGTACCAATTGACGGAGTGAGTGAGCAGGAGGCAAGTTGTCAAATACCTGTGTGTATAGTATATAACAGCTTTAGGACATTGTTTTTCATAAGTGAATTTTCCCCAAAACTTGAATGAACTTATTTAAATACTTTTAAATATTTCTTTTTGTAAATGTAGTTGTATGACCTTTTTAACCATTTAAAACACAATTTCCTAGGCATGATGTAATCTTCATTGCAAACAGCCAAGATTTTGCTTGTAACATAAATCATGACCTCAGAAGCTGTGACAGTGGGCAGAATCATTTTCCCCTAAACTAAATAGCTCATGATAGCTGAGTGTCTTGAATTAGTACATTATGGACAACTCAAATAGTGTTGATACCACTTATTTTGCTGTCAGACAACTCTTTCTATTTTTTCCAATGTGTCTGCCTCTAGCTTCAGCTTATTCATTCTAAATGTGGTGGGCTAAGAAGGAAGATACATAGATATTTGAGATTTGGGTGTAGACCAAGATGGTAAATTTGTTGCAAGACACTTTACTATGAATTCATTACCTGGTGTTTATTATATAAACTTTGGAATCTTTTTTTTTTCTATTTAAAAGTTAAATTTGCCTTTCAAACTCAAATCTCATCTTTTTTCCAGTTAGACAAATTTGTCACATAACCTCTAAATACTTTGCATACATATTTATATGCATACATATATGAACGAGCTACTGAACCCTAAGTTACAAATGATGTTATAACTCCACTAAACCTATACTATGTGTTTTACAATTATACAGTATGAAGAATTTTTTTTTTACTTAAGTGTATATAAGAGTTTTTCAAGTTCATACTCCTTTCCTTCTTCTTTTTTTTTTTTTCTGATGAGATCATAAAAGCCGTCCAAAATGTTTATTTACATAAAATGTTTTTGGTTCCATCTTCTACCCTGCTACGTAAGGCCATGACCTCATTATCCTACTATTTCTTTTACTTTTAATTTTAAACTTTGCAAAAATTGATGACCTAAGGGGACATTGAATTATAGCAAATACACTTACCTATGTCTATTGAAATCTCACTAAGACTTCTGTTGGGACTTCTACATGCTTCAAAGCTATTTTCAAACTTTGAAACTCCACTTTAAAACCAATTTTTTTCCAAGCCCAAAGACTTTCTTCTAAGAGGGTTTCAATACCAAAGTAAGAATAAATAAATCTAGTGTATATAAAATTTAATTAATATCTAAGTTTTTTTTTCTTTAGACTTTGTAGATAAATACTGCTTCTCAATCTGAATAAAATTGCATGAAGACTTGGAAAATACATACTTAAAGGAAGGCAAGTTTGAAAATCTGGTTTGGGGATTTATGGTGGATATTTTTGCTTAACATTATGTCATACAACAGTAATAAAAAATAAAAAGGTGCTGTTTCAATAAAATTAAACTACATTTCTCTGATTATTATTGAATAAAGGTTGCAAAAAATAGAAATTTGTAGGGGAAGCATTTGTTGAGCTTTTTTGTTTTTGTTTTTATTTCTTTGAAATAAAGTCTCTGTCACCCAGGCTAGAATGCAGTGGCACAATCATAGCCTCAAACTCCTGAGCTTCAGACATCATCCCTGCTTAGCCTCATAAATAGCTGGAACTACGGGTGAGCATCACCATGCCCAACTAAATTTTAACTTTACTTTTTTAGAGACAGTGTCTCCCTATATTGCTTATACCGGCCTTGAACTCTTGGCCTCAAGCAATCTTCATGCTTTGGCTCTCAAAGTGCTGGGATTACAAATATGAGCAATCGCAACTGGCCTAGTTTACCTTTCACTATAGTAAAGAGTCTGTTACCCAGATGTAGTAATGAAAGGCTGTCAAAATTTACTTGTTACAAAGTTTGACTTATAATCACTTAGCTCAAAGTTATTTATCTAATAGTATAATAGCTAATTAATTCAAAGTGTTTATTTCTGCATCTTGTTCCTTTTTAAAATGTTAGGTCTGATAGAAATATCACCTATAATTTGGTTTCTTTTGATTTTGACATTGAATTGTGGAGGTGGGGGTTAGGGAGAGAACTGTTTGATTGAATAGTTTATTTCTCTTTTGTTCTTTTCTATTCTAATTTCAGTAACAGAACATGTAGAGGAATAACTTCTGATGCAAAGTGATAACAATATAGATTTGACAATTTAATGTAGAAATTGGTGATCCTTGAGCTTTGCAGAAAAATATCTTCTTTTTAATGGATTATTTTGGACTTATATTTGTGATCAGATTTAGATAAGAGGCAATTGGTCATGTTAGAATTGAGAGCAGACCATTAAATTCTTTTGAAAAGTTTAATCTACAAATATAGACAGATCTCCTTAGATGAAGACAAAGAAATGAGAAATAAGATAAAGATTAATAATTATAGTGACTATTATTTACTTTGTACTTGAATTGTGCCCAATGTGTCATATTCATTTTATATCCCATTTTTACACATGAGACAGCTGTGACACAGAACACTAAGGTAGCTTGTCAAAGATCACACAGATAAAAGTAGAAAAACTAAATTCAAATAATTAAGTGCATTAGTCCATTCTCACATTGCTATAAAGAACTACCTGGGACTGGGTGATTTACAAAGAAAAGAGGATTAACTGACTCACAGTTCCACAGGCTGTACAGTAAGCATGGTTTGGGAGGCCTCGGGAAACTTACAATCATGGCAGAAGGTGAAGAGGAAGGAGGCACATCCTGCATGGCAAAAACAAGAGGAAGAGAGAGCAGTAGGAGGTGCTCCACACCTTTAAACAACCAGATCTCATGAGAATTCACTCACTATCATGGGAATAGCAAAGGAGAAATCCACCCCCGTGATCCAGTCACCTCCCAGCAGGACCCTCCTCCAACACTGGGGCTCACAATTCCACATGAGATTTGGGCAAGGACACAAATCCAAAGGATATCATTAAGCATGACTCCAAAGGCTTTTCTCTTAAATACTGCTCTGTAGTGCATTGCACTGAATGACTAATGATTGAAATGTTTATTGATAAATCATATTTTAAGGAATATTTTGAAATACACGTCAGGATATTGTTCTTACAAAGAATAAAAAATATTGATCCTTTATATAATACAAGTTGTACTTCAGGTAACAGTATATGTGGTGGCAATTTTTGAATTCCTGTAACTGAAAGACTGAAAATTTGGAATTCCTGGCACTAAAAGACTTGAAAATGGTGTATCCATCTAGCTAGAAATCATGAAATTATCTATATTGCCTCTGCCACAGCTAGTCATAGCATAGCCATCTGTATTAGTCAGAGTTCTCCAGAGAAATGGAAACAATACACAGAGATTCAGTTTGAGGATTTCACTTATGGAGGCTGAGAAATACTACAATCTGCTGTCTGCAATCTGGAAGCAATAAGATACATAGAATCAATGGTATACATAAACCTACACACACACACACACACACACACACACACACACACACACACACGAGGGGAAGTGACTCAGAGAATTATGAAGGTTGAGAATTCCCATGCTCTGATGCTGTCTATAAGCTTGAAAAACAGGAAAGCCAGTGGTATATTTACAGTTCAAGTCAGAAAGTCTGAGAATCAGGATAGCGGATGGTGTAGTTCCAGCCTGAAGGCTGGTAGACTTGAGACCCAGGAAGAGCCAGTGTTTCAGTTCGAGTCCCAAATTAGGAAATAGATTGATGTCTCATCTCAAAGGCATTACGGCAAGAGAAATCCCCTCTTACTCAAGAGAAGGCCAGTTTTCTTGTTCTATTTAGGCTTTCAATTGATTGGATGTGGCCACTCACATTAGCAAAGGCAATATACTTTACTAATAATGGCAGCAGTGGGCCATCTAGAGTGTCCACTGCCATCACGTTGGCTGCAACATGGAGGCACAACCGCGGCTGCACAATCCATGGAGCTGGTGGGAGCCAGGGACAATTGGGAGCACCACCGCTTCCAAGTTAGGTTGGGAGCTCCCTGGGTGCCACAGTAGCCACCCAAACCATGGCTGAGGACCTAGGTATCTCTGTGCTCTGCCCTCACAGGTTTGGAAATGCCTGCTCCTACTGCCTGGCTTCTCCTTCCTGTCAGTGACTGCTCCAACAGTGAGGAGTAGCAATGTCAGGATGACGAGCTGCAGAAAAGAGCTACCCACTGCAGGTTTTTTCCTGAACTTTTCTATCATTCAGTAGAGCTCCTCTTCTTCTTGCTCACCCTCCACTTGTCTGCGTATCTCATCTTCCCGGCTGCAGGACAAGAACTCAAGACCTATAGAATGGCAGGGCTAAAAGAGCTGTAACACAAGCAGGGCTTGAACATGCAACATACTTGCCATGTTGTGGGTAAAGAGAAGAGCTGCAGCCTTCTAGGACCCCAGACGTGGGAACTCCCAGAGCCAGGGCTATGACTCCCTCTTTGGAGCCCTGTTGTTCCTGGCATCTCCAAGCTTTGGGTGCCACTGCATTCCCCAGTGCCAGCCATGGAAGCTGCTTGCAGTGTGCCTGATCCAGCCACAGCCTCACAGAGACCTGATGCCCATGCCAGTACCTGGAGCTGCCCACCTTGTGGCAGCAGCCAGCATGTCTGACTGCACAGTGACTGGAACATACACTTGCTCTCACACCCCTCCCTGCTCCATGCCTTAGTTGCCCTTGGTAGGCATGAGATCCAAGTTGGTAGTGTGAGCCAAGTGCAGCCTGCCAGGCCAAGTGGGTGAAATGACAACAGTGGACCTAAGTAAAACTCAGGCAAAGGCACCACTGGTCATAGAGATCTTTGGCCAGAAAAGCAACATCCCGAAGATCCCATAACACTAAGTCTACCCATTCAAATATTAATCTCATTCAGAAACATCCTCAAAGACCCAGAATAATGTTTGACCAAATATCTGACTACCTCAGGGCCCATTCAGGTTGACACATAAACTTAACCATCCCAAGTTTACCCCTTGTCAACTAGGGACCCCTAAGCATGTCATTAAGCTATACTTAATTTCCAAATAAAAACAATGACAAAGTGATAGTTTCTCCATACATAATTCAACAGAAAATGCACTAACCTCCTCCCCAGAAGAGGAGGTAAAGTTCTCGAGTGATGTTTACTCTTCTACTTGATATGCCACAAGTTAAATACTATGATGTAAAATGTACAATATTTTAATACTATGATATAAAGTCAGTATATCTTGGGTTACATGATAAGGGAATAGGAGAGGGAAGAAACCAAACAATATTTGGCACCCAACACATATGAACATATTCATAACAAGGAGAAAATAGGATAATTACAGTCTTAGTTTCTATAACTGGCCATATAGAAATTGTTGGTGTTTATAGTTACATTTTTCTACTATCCATTCTGTATTTTCTTTGTCTTTGTTAAGCAACTCAGCTGGTCATGGTTCTTAACCTGATGGTGTGATTCAAACCTTCATTTCCAAAGTGTCTGGGCCATTAGTAGTACTAACTGGATTGGGTTGTTACAGTTTTTATTTACCTTAATCACAGGTCATGTAAAACTGAGAGACAACCTAAGGATCTCCTGCATTACAGACATACTGTTTCTTACCTACATTGTGGAATAGTGGTCCGATTCCCCCTTTGGTTGTCAGATCCAATAACCCTAGCCAGTATAGTAACTCCTTTCCCTTTTGAATCAGAGGCATGAGGAGCCCACATTGTCCAGGTGACACTTTATACTTCCAGTTCAATGCAATTATTGTTGTATCTCCTGGTAAAATCATTCCTCCTTTTGGAGCTAAGACCTCTGGGTCAACAGAGTGTAAAGTCATAGGAATAGGAAACAAAAATTTTCCTAGTGGGTCACTGAGTGTAATAATCTGTGGTGCTTATTGATTTTTACTCCTTGGTTTTCCTTTTTGATTCGTGGACCCATGAATTCTGGTTATGAGACAAAGGGCACCATACATTAGATACTGATTCAGAACATACACAGCCTCCTGGACAACCTGCTCCAGTCCTGCAAGATGTTGCAGCCTAGCTGGTACTGTAACTGCATATTCAAAAGGTTATTTTACCGTTCTATCAAGCCAACCCCTTCATGATGGTGAGGAACAATGTAATTAAGACCAGTGAATTCCACAAACATAGGCCCACTGCCACACTTCTTTTGCTCAGAAGCAATGTTGTGTGGAATACCATGATAAAATATAAGACTTCTTATATAAGTCCATGGATGGTAATTTTGGTAGAAGCATTCCTTTCCGGGAAGGCAAATCCATTCCCAGAGTAAGTGTCTCTTCTACCAAGAGCAAAACACTGCCACTTCCCTGATGGAAGTAGTCTAATGTCATCAACATGCCACCAGGTAGCTGACTGATATCCCTAGAGTATGGTGTCATAATGAGAACAAATGTTGGTTTCTTCTAATGGCAAATTAGGCACTGAGTGGTAGCAGTATCCAGGTCAGCCTTGAAGAATGGAGTCCATATTGCTGAACTCATATATAGCCTCCGTCTCTGCTACCATGGCCACTTTGCTCATGAGCCCATTAGGTGATGACAAGTAAAATTAAATAGTATTACATGGAAAAATTACATTTCTAGTTAACTAACCTAGAAAAATGAAAACATATCTATACAAAGAAATGTACATGAATGTCAATAGCAACACTATTCACAAGAGTCCCAAAGTTGAGACGATCCAGATGTCCATAAACTGGTGAATGGATAAACAAAATGTGGTGTATTTACACAATGAACTATTATTTAGCCAAAAAAAGAAATGAAGTATTCATGCATGCCATTACATGAATAAGCCTCAAAAATGTGATAAGAAGCCAGATGCAAAAGTTCATATATGGTATAATTTAATTTGTTTAAAATGTCCAGAAAATGCAAATCTATAGACTTTTTTTTTACTTACATGCATTTTAGAGTTTTTCCAGTCCATACTCCTTTCCTTCTTTTTTTTTTTTTCATTAGATCATAAAGCCTGTCCAAAATGTTTATTTACATAAAATGTTTTTCGTTTCATCTTCTACCCTGCTATGTAAGGCCATGGCCTCATTATCCTACTACTTTTAATAGTAGGATAGTTGCAATTAAACCAAGTTTAATTGCAAGATTAGATCTAATTGACACAGCCATAGGTAAATGATATCAACTTGTTTCGAAGAACATCTGAACCAGTAGCTGACAAGTTTGGCCTTAAACTCACCATTAAGCTCTATTTGTTAGTGTCTCATTACAGCAAAAGGGATTAATAGTGGTTTGATTGTTGCTATAATTCAAAGAAATCAACCCAAGGGTCTGGAATAAACAATATTCCAAGATTTTTAGTGTGAGAAAAGAGAAAGAGAAATAATCCTGTTATCAATAGATTTGGCATTGTTTAATTTATATTTCTAATCTGCCAAGGCTCTTCATACTCCTTTTTAGATGGTTGATGAAGTAGGTAGTATTCATATCAATAGGAGTTGAGTTGATGAAATAAGGCAAAATGATCCATATGATATTGTCTAACACTTAAAATGCAATTTGTGCATCAATGAGCTTTGGACTTAATACAGTTTTGTTTGCTTCGACTAGTCCTCTTTCTATTTCGATGATTCATAGCAGCATGAGTCTTTCTCTCTATCTTAGCACACATATATTAAGTTTAAATAGATTTAAGAGAGTTTGACCAGCTAAATGTTGCCTGAACTGTTACTAGCATTTTAATTTGTTGCATTATGGGAGTGGGTTGTTCTATTGCATTTCCCCTCACTTTCATCCTTGTATAGCTTCCTAATGGCTTAATGGTCCATCTGGATCATTTCCTCCGTAAGAGTTTAATTCTAATTTCTAGTTTTGTCATCTGTAGATTTCCAGTTTAAATATTTAGAAACATGACTTGATGCCATATTGCTTAAGAGGTTCAATGTAATTGCTTTGAATGCATGAAAAAATAATACCTCATGCCTTATTTTTATAAATTTTAAGTGAAAGTTAATTTATACAGAATAATAATCAAACCCCTGCAGATATGTGTATCATTCAGATATCCTGCTCTGCATGGGACATCAAACATGAACAACTGAAAAATACCCTTTCCTTTCACCCTGCTGGTGTTAGGATTTGGAATTGTGCATAAGATGGTTCATCTTATACAATTATTTCTTAGTTATCTACTGTAGGATGATAGCAAAGAAATGAATGAATACCAAATGTCACACATTTCCAGGATTTTTCTGAAAGGTGGGTGAACCACTGTATTTAAAAGTAGTAATGAATATGCTCATGCAAATTTATTGCTGCACTGTGTAGGTAAATAAGTATTCCTCACAGAAACACTCTTTTGACTCCTGAGCCTAAAAAAATCCAACAAAAAAAATGCAACTGATTAGTTTTAACAGATTGTAATAGGGTGTATGTGATTAAATATAGTAAGTGTATTAGTCAGGGTTCTCCAGAAGACAGAACCAGAGACAGACAGATGGCTAGTCAGCTAGCTGGATGGATGGATGGATGGATAGATAGATAGATAGATAGATAGATAGATAGATAGATAGATAGATAGATAGATAGATAGAATTTATTAGGAAAATTGGCTCATGCCATTATAGAGGCTAAGAAGTCCCATGATAGGCTTTTAGCAAGATGGCAAATGAAGGAAGCCAGTAGCTTGTCTCAGTTCAAATCCAAAGACCTGAGAACCTGGGCCACAGGTAACTATCGTCTGAGGTTGAAGGGCCTCATGGAAACTGGGAGACCGCCGCGTGAGTCCCAAAGCCCACAAACCCGAAACCCAGAGTCCCAGCCAAACCAGCAAAGGCACCCACCCAGCCAGCTGCCATGAACCGCCCATCTGTTCCATCCAAGGCCCCAGCAGATTGATGCTTCCACCCAGCTACCAAGTGAGGGCAGATCTTATTTAGTCTACTTTGATTCAAATGCTAATCTTTCTTGAAATATTATAATAGCTATACTCAAAAATATTGCTATAATTAGCTATCTGATATTCCTTAATCCAGTCAGCTTTTTCAACACTCTAAAACTAAATCCATCAAGCAGAGGGGTACTAATGAAGGAGATATATGATTGTTGCCTTCAAGTATTTAAAGATTGTTATGTAGGACAGAATTAAACTGTTTTTTTCTTTCTCTCTCTCTACATGGCAGATTTAGAAGTAGTAGGTCACAGACAAGGCAGAAAAAACATTGATTCAGTAAAAGAAATATTTTCAGTGACATGAATTGCCAAACAAAAGATTGACTTTCCACAGAAGATATTTACTGTACATTGCTGAATCTGTTTCATTAGAGGCCTAATTTCCTCATGGTAGGCAAACATACAAGGAACTAATATACTGACAGAAGATTGGTCCAGATCATTTCCAATGCTCCTTCCACCTGGAGAATCTATGCTTCTGCACTCTTAAAAACAACCAGAAAAAAATAAACAAACAAAAACAGGAATATTTAGAGGGTTGGTCCTATGCAATAAATAATGGGGCTAATAGCTGTGTACTGTTCATAGTAACACTGGAAGATCAAAAATTTTCCCTCCAATACCTACTAATCTTGCTTGCTTCAGTGCATGGGGTTCTCATCATATAGTTTACATCTCTGGAATCTTCTGGACACATGTATGTTTGGCCTTCATGTAAGGAATGAGGGTTTCTATATGAATTATGAGAGCATTACATAGGAGTCAGTTTATTTTATGAAAACTCTACTTAAATCTCCTTACCACACATTGAGCAGGTCACCTTACATAGTGCCATACAATGATCACTCATTGTCTACAGATAAGTACAAACTTCTTTGATGAAATTCCACAGATATTTACGAGCTTATTTGAATCTACCTCTCAAACCTCAACTTCTTTTTTTCAATCCACGTGCTCTCGATTGAGCTACTGTTATTCCTCCCAAATTGCTGGGTTTTCCATAAATCTGTGGCTATATGAACACTATGCCCTTCCCAGGGATGCCAGTTTATCTCTTTTATTACTTATTGAATGCCTGAATGCCTGCTTATTCCTCGAGACTTCCCTCAAGTACGAAATTTCCTCAGAGAGCTTTCCCAATCTTCTGAGTAAGTCACTCTCTCTTCCATTATCCCATGGCATTTTGTAAAAGATCAATGATAGCACATGTTATTGCATTATAACTTCCTGTTTTTCAGTCATCTCAAGCTCCCATTGTACTGAGTTTCTTGAGGCCAATGAACAGTGTTATATTCTATATCCCCGGTGTTTCATTCACAACCTCACAGAGTCTTAATATTCCGTGACTTTTTTGTTGGATAATGTGGGTGTGATATAAATATTCTAATTGATATGTATATTGATTTAATTTGTGAGTGGAAAATGTAGAGACATGTGCAATGCATAATTCTCACTGAAACTTTGCATGTATCCAAAAATAGAGTGAGTATACTAGGAGAATAACTTGAGAATAGAAGACAGCAGAGAGTGGACAGCAATAGAAAGCCTTAGGAAAGGATGTAAAAACACTATCATTAAGGATTTATGTCAAGAATGCCACAGAAAAAAAAAATCCTTTACTTCTGCTCGGGTTCAAAGGATTAGTTTTGAGATGCTTTGAACTAGAAGGCTTTTGGATTTCTCCAGTTATAGAGAAATGTTAATACTGTCTTATGCCTTGTTGGGAAATTGACACCCTTTATTTTCATGTGCCTAGATTCAAAAGATTTGTAAGAACTATGATCCCATTTGTCAATTTTGGCTTTTGTTGCCGTTGCTTTTGGTGTTTTAGACATGAATTCCTTGCCCATGCCTATGTCCTGAATGGTATTACCTAGGTTTTCTTCTAGGATTTTTATGGTATTAGGTCTAACATTTAAGTCTCTAATCCATCTTGAATTAATTTTCATATAAGGAGTAAGGAAAGGATCCAGTTTCAGGTTTCTACTTATGGCTAGCCAATTTTCCCAGCACCATTTATTAAATAGGGAATCCTTTCCCCATTTCTTGTTTTTCTCAGGTTTATCAAAGATCAGATGGCTATAGATGTGTGGTATTATTTCTGAGGACTCTGTTCTGTTCCATTGGTCTATATCTCTGTTTTGGTACCAGTACCATGCTGTTTTGGTTACTGTAGCCTTGTAGTATAGTCTGAAGTCAGGCAGCGTGATGCCTCCAGCTTTGTTCTTTTGACTTAGGATTGTCTTGGCAATGCGGGCTCTTTTTTGGTTCCATATGAACTTTAAAGCAGTTTTTTCCAATTCTGTGAAGAAACTCATTGGTAGCTTGATGGGGATGGCATTGAATCTATAAATAACCTTGGGCAGTATGGCCATTTTCACGATATTGATTCTTCCTATCCATGAGCATGGTATGTTCTTCCATTTGTTTGTGTCCTCTTTTATTTCACTGAGCAGTGGTTTGTAGTTCTCCTTGAAGAGGTCCTTTACATCCCTTGTAAGTTGGATTCCTGGGTATTTTATTCTCTTTGAAGCAATTGTGAACGGAAGTTCATTCGTGATTTGGCTCTCTGTCTGTTACTGGTGTATAAGAATGCTTGTGATTTTTGCACATTAATTTTGTATCCTGAGACTTTGCTGAAGTTTCTTATCAACTTAAGGAGATTTTGGGCTGAGACAATGGGGTTTTCTAAATATGCAATCATGTCATCTGCAAAGAGGGACAATTTGACTTCTTCTTTTCCTAACTGAATACCCTTGATTTCTTTCTCTTGCCTGATTGCCCTAGCCAGAACTTCCAACACTATGTTGAATAGGAGTGGTGAGAGAGGGCATCCCTGTCTTGTGCCAGTTTTCAAAGGGAATTTTTCCAGTTTTTGCCCATTCAGTATGATATTGGCTGTGGGTTTGTCATAAATAGCTCTTATTATTTTGAGGAACGTTCCATCAATACCGAATTTATTGAGCGTTTTTAGCATGAAGGGCTGTTGAATTTTGTCAAAAGCCTTTTCTGCATCTATTGAGATAATCATGTGGTTCTTGTCTTTGGTTCTGTTTATATGCTGGATTATGTTTATTGATTTGCGAATGTTGAACCAGCCTTGCATCCCAGGGATGAAGCCCACTTGATCATGGTGGATAAGCTTTTTGATGTGTTGTTGAATCCGGTTTGCCAGTATTTTATTGAGGATTTTTGCATCGATGTTCATCAGGGATATTGGTCTAAAATTCTCTTTTTTTGTTGTGTCTCTGCCAGGCTTTGGTATCAGGATGATGTTGGCCTCATAAAATGAGTTAGGGAGGATTCCCTCTTTTTCTATTGATTGGAATAGTTTCAGAAGGAATGGTACCAACTCCTCCTTATACCTCTGGTAGAATTCAGCTGTGAATCCATCTGGTCCTGGACTTTTTTTGGTTGGTAGGCTATTAATTATTGCCTCAATTTCAGAGCCTACTATTGGTCTATTCAGGGATTCAACTTCTTCCTGGTTTAGTCTTGGAAGAGTGTAAGTGTCCAGGAAATTATCCATTTCTTCTAGATTTTCCAGTTTATTTGCGTAGAGGTGTTTATAGTATTCTCTGATGGTAGTTTGTATTTCTGTGGGGTCGGTGGTGATATCCCCTTTATCATTTTTAATTGCGTCGATTTGATTCTTCTCTCTTTTCTTCTTTATTAGTCTTGCTAGTGGTCTGTCAATTTTGTTGATCTTTTCAAAAAACCAACTCCTGGATTCATTGATTTTTTGGAGGGTTTTTTGTGTCTCTATCTCCTTCAGTTCTGCTCTGATCTTAGTTATTTCTTGCCTTCTGCTAGCTTTCGAATGTGTTTGCTCTTGCTTCTCTAGTTCTTTTAATTGTGATGTTAGAGTGTCCATTTTAGATCTTTCCTGCTTTCTCTTGTGGGCATTTAGTGCTATAAATTTCCCTCTACACACTGCTTTAAATGTGTCCCAGAGATTCTGGTATGTTGTATCTTTGTTCTCATTGGTTTCAAAGAACATCTTTATTTCTGCCTTCATTTCGTTATGTACCCAATTGTCATTCAGGAGCAGGTTGTTCAGTTTCCATGTAGTTGAGCGGTTTTGATTGAGTTTCTTAGTCCTGAGTTCTAGTTTGATTGCACTGTGGTCTGAGAGACAGTTTGTTATAATTTCTGTTCTTGTACATTTGCTGAGGAGTGCTTTACTTCCAATTACGTGGTCAATTTTGGAGTAAGTACGATGTGGTGCTGAGAAGAATGTATATTCTGTTGATTTGGGGTGGAGAGTTCTATAGATGTCTATTAGGTCTGCTTGCTGCAGAGATGAGTTCAATTCCCGGATATCCTTGTTAACTTTCTGTCTCGTTGATCTGTCTAATGTTGACAGTGGAGTGTTGAAGTCTCCCATTATTATTGTATGGGAGTCTAAGTCTCTTTGTAAGTCTCTAAGGACTTGCTTTATGAATCTGGGTGCTCCTGTATTGGGTGCATATATATTTAGGATAGTTAGCTCTTCCTGTTGAATTGATCCCTTTACCATTATGTAATGGCCTTCTTTGTCTCTTTTGATCTTTGATGGTTTAAAGTCTGTTTTATCAGAGACTAGTATTGCAACCCCCGCTTTTTTTTGTTCTCCATTTGCTTGGTATATCTTCCTCCATCCCTTTATTTTGAGCCTATGTATGTCTCTGCGTGTGAGATGGGTCTCCTGAATACAGCAGACTGATGGGTCTTGACTCTTTATCCAGTTTGCCAGTCTGTGTCTTTTCATTGGAGCATTTAGTCCATTTACATTTAAGGTTAAGATTGTTATGTGTGAACTTGATCCTGCCATTATGATATTAACTGGTTATTTTGCTCATTAGTTGATGCAGTTTCTTCCTAGCCTCGATGGTCTTTACATTTTGACATGTTTTTGCAATGGCTGGTACCGGTTATTCCTTTCCATGTTTAGTGCTTCCTTCAGGGTCTCTTGTAAGGCAGGCCTAGTGGTGACAAAATCTCTAAGCATTTGCTTATCTGTAAAGGATTTTATTTCTCCTTCACTTATGAAACTTAGTTTGGCTGGATATGAAATTCTGGGTTTAAAATTCTTTTCTTTAAGAATGTTGAATATTGGCCCCCACTCTCTTCTGGCTTGGAGAGTTTCTGCCGAGAGATCTGCTGTGAGTCTGATGGGCTTCCCTTTGTGGGTAACCCGACCTTTCTCTCTGGCTGCCCTTAAGATTTTTTCCTTCATTTCAACTTTGGTGAATCTGGCAATTATGTGTCTTGGAGTTGCTCTTCTCGAGGAGTATCTTTGTGGCGTTCTCTGTATTTCCTGGATTTGAATGTTGGCCTGCCCTACTAGGTTGGGGAAGTTCTCCTGGATGATATCCTGAAGAGTGTTTTCCAACTTGGTTCCATTTTCCCCCTCACTTTCAGGCACCCCAATCAGACGTAGATTTGGTCTTTTTACATAATCCCATACTTCTTGCAGGCTTTGTTCATTTCTTTTTCTTCTTTTTTCTTTTGGTTTCTCTTCTCGCTTCATTTCATTCATTTGATCCTCAATCGCTGATACTCTTTCTTCCAGTTGATCGAGTCGGTTACTGAAGCTTGTGCATTTGTCACGTATTTCTCGTGTCATGGTTTTCATCTCTTTCATTTCGTTTATGACCTTCTCTGCATTAATTACTCTAGCCGTCAATTCTTCCACTTTTTTTTCAAGATTTTTAGTTTCTTTGCGCTGGGTACGTAATTCCTCCTTTAGCTCTGAGAAGTTTGATGGACTGAAGCCTTCTTCTCTCATCTCGTCAAAGTCATTCTCCGTCCAGCTTTGATCCGTTGCTGGCGATGAGCTGCGCTCCTTTGCCGGGGGAGATGTGCTCTTATTTTTTGAATTTCCAGCTTTTCTGCCCTGCTTTTTCCCCATCTTTGTGGTTTTATCTGCCTCTGGTCTTTGATGATGGTGATGTACTGATGGGGTTTTGGTGTAGGTGTCCTTCCTGTTTGATAGTTTTCCTTCTAACAGTCAGGACCCTCAGCTGTAGGTCTGTTGGAGATTGCTTGAGGTCCACTCCAGACCCTGTTTGCCTGGGTATCAGCAGCAGAGGCTGCAGAAGATAGAATATTGCTGAACAGCGAGTGTACCTGTCTGATTCTTGCTTTGGAAGCTTCCTCTCAGGGGTGTACTCCACCCTGTGAGGTGTGGGGTGTCAGACTGCCCCTAGTGGGGGATGTCTCCCAGTTAGTCTACTCAGGGGTCAGGGACCCACTTGAGCAGGGAGTCTGTCCCTTCTCAGATCTCAACCTCCGTGTTGGGAGATCCACTGCTCTCTTCAAAGCTGTCAGATAGTCGTTTGCGTCTGCAGAGGCTTCTGCTACGTTTATTGTTTACTGTGCCCTGTCCCCAGAGGTGGAGTCTACAGACACAGGCAGGTTTCCTTGAGCTGCTGTGAGCTCCACCCAGTTCGAGCTTCCCAGCAGCTTTGTTTACCTACTTAAGCCTCAGCAATGGCGGGCGCCCCTCCCCCAGCCTGGCTGCTGCCTTGCTGGTAGATCACAGACTGCTGTGCTAGCAATGAGGGAGGCTCCGTGGGCGTGGGACCCTCCCGGCCAGGTGTGGGATATGATCTCCTGGTGTGCCTGTTTGCTTAAAGCACAGTATTGGGGTGGGAGTTACCCGATTTTCCAGGTGTTGTGTGTCTCAGTTCCCCTGGCTAGGAAAAGGGATTCCCTTCCCCCTTGCGCTTCCCAGGTGAGGCAATGCCTCGCCCTGCTTCAGCTCTCGCTGGTCAGGCTGCAGCAGCTGACCAGCACCGATCGTCCGGCACTCCCCAGTGAGATGA
The DNA here is from genome assembly GCF_008728515.1 of Papio anubis. Lineage (NCBI taxonomy): Eukaryota > Metazoa > Chordata > Mammalia > Primates > Cercopithecidae > Papio > Papio anubis. Next base: position 27,139,606 of record NC_044996.1, read on the forward strand.
ACCCAGTACCTCAGTTGAAAATGCAGAAATCACTGGTCTTCTGTGTCGCTCGCGCTGGGAGTTGGAGACTGGAGCTGTTCCTATTCAGCCATCTTGCCCACTAATGGTTTCTTTAGTTGTTAATATTTATTATGTTGTCTATATAATCTTCAAGAAATGGGGAGAAGATATTCAGAGAATATATCACGCAACTTCTCTACTCTTAAGAAGTTTGAAATCTAATTGGGGAGACAATGGTTGAAACAATAGCTTACAGAGTGAGATAGAATATAACTCAGGACTAAGCTGCATAGTATTAATTCTAAGTGTTGCAAATATTCTGAGAAGAAAGAGATATTTTGTCTCCAGAGTAACTGAAGATGCTTTCAAGCAAGGAATGGAATGTAATCTGGACTTCAATGGAAATGTGGAATTTGCATAGGCAGAATAGGGCTGCACTTATGTACCGTGTCACAAACAATACAGAAGCAAAGTCCTTGAGTGGTTAATTAGCATAGCACATCAATGTAAAAAGAACTAGAGAGCACATTGTAGTGAAAATGAAGGCTGTAGAATTATAACAGAGCACATTTTAAACCATGAAACACAGCCAGAGAAATGTGAACTTGATGTACTAGGAAACAATATAGAACGGAATAACTTGCTAGAGATTTCCTAGCTGTGGTATATGGAGATTCAATGCAAGGACATCAAGTATCTTGTAAGCATTGTGAAAGAGGACCCCAAAATCATGAAGTCAAAGGGAAAAGTCAAACTAGGAACTGCACAGGGTAAACCTGCCTCCATTGTTTTCCTAAATAAGATAACTACAAAGATTGTAAAAAAAAAGCTACACACCTCTCTCACAATTTGCCCACAAGAAAATTCCTTGTGGACAAAGTACATACAGAGCTCAAAGTCATTCCTTGGCTCACTTGAGACAAATACATATCTGATGGCTTCCTTTGCCCTATTGTTTTACTAAGTCAGCCTAAGGCATAAGTGACTATTCCTATAAATTGTGTATTCAATGAAAGGCTAATCAGAAACTCAAAGGAATGCAACCTTTTTCTCTTTTCTACCTGTGATATGGAAGCCCCCTAACTGCTTGAGTTGTCCCACATTTCTGGACAGAATCAATGTACATCTTACATATTATGTATTAATGGATGTCTCATGTATCCTTAAAATGTATAAAACCAAGCTGTGTCTCAACCACCTTGGGCACCAGTCATCAAGACTTCCTGAGGCTGTGACATGGTCATGCCATTAAACTTGTCAAAACAAACTTTTTAAATTGATTGAGACTTGTCTCAGATAGGTTTTTGTTTACAAATTGGTGACCAATGAAAGGGACTCTGAGCAGAGGTGGCCCTGACTTTTGACATATCTCCTATCATACTCACAATTTGAAGGAAGAATTGAGACGACTTAATAACTAAGTAGAAATCTAAAATGTTTACTGTTGATAGTTTATATATTTCAGTATTTAGAATAAGCTTTCAAGATGTCTATGTACTCTTAAAAATAAATGAACCTTCAATCACAGTGTTACCCCAGCAGATTACAGAGGTGCCTCAGTCACTGTAAGGTAAGCTGAAGAGTAGGCTAAAGATACTGCTGCCTGGCATAAGATTGAAATAAATTAGTTTTCCCGTATTTGTGAAAAAATATTGAATGTGCTATTAAAAATTAGAAATTGAACAATAATTAGTAGATGCATTTATATAAAGCATTTATGCAAGTGTCTACTATTTTATAAATTTCTTGCTGATGTTTCTATTATTAAATGTATCTTGATCTAGATCTTAGTCTTTCATTTTTCTAGATTTTATTTAGAACTCTTCATTCAAACTCACTGTAAATAATTAGCTTGGAGTATGTCTCAGCTATATCAGCTGTACAACATCAAACCATGTTGACACCAGGATGTCACTCACATTGACTGACAAAACAAAGATAAAAAAGCATCACTTCTTTGGTTACAAAATACAAATAAACAGTACATTTCTAAGAACTTTGTAAGTTCTTGTGGTTGTTAGTGGCTTAATTCTGTTTTAGCCAAGGGCTGTTTACCCACTTTGAGTAATCAAAAGGATGGTTATAGTTCTCTCTGGCTTCCAGTAATGTTGGAGGGTCTTTCATTTTGGATTTTTTAGTTGAAATACATCAGATGATATTTTCATTTTGGCTAGAAGAGAAGGTGTTAAAGATAGCAGGTATGTTTCTATTTCAGTTTGAAACCCAAATGTCTTGATTTTTAGATCAGAAAGTTGACTACATTCTTGAGAATGAACAAAGTATTTCTTACTAAAATACATTCTTGCTACTACATAAAGTAGGTGTAATTTCAAGTAAAATATTTTCTTAGGAATACCGTAGCAACCTGTTTTAGAACAGCTTGATTTAATACCTTAAATTATTTGCTATATCACAAAACTTCCAAGTTGTTACAAAATTCCATTGGCACTCTGATTTGAGGAGATAGCTAATTCCATAACCAATGTAATATAATTTTATATAACAGATTTTTTTATTTCAGTAAATATTTATTGAGTGGACACCATATTTTTTGTACACCAGATACTCTGCTAGACTCTGTGGAGACAATGGCAGGAAATCCAAGCCAGGCAGTGGCCTTTACAGAAATGGAATACAGTTAACCAAAGAGTTGAAGGATCTCTACAATAAGAATTACATGACACTGTGGAAAGAAAGTAGGGATGACACAAACATTCCATTCTCATCAATAGGTTGAACTGATATTGTTAAAATGGCCATACTGTCCAAAGCAATTTATAGATTCAATGTTATTTCTATTAAACTATCAATAACATTCTTTACAGAATTAGAAAAAAACTATTCTAAAATTCATATGTAGCCAAAAAAGAGCCCAAACAGCCAGGGCTATCCTAAGGAAAAAGAATAAAGTTGGGGACAGCACATTACCTGACTTCAAATTATACAACAAAGCTACAGTAACCCAAACAGTATAGGACTAGTACAAAAAAATAGACACATAAACCAATGGAAGAAGAAAGAGAGCCCTGGAATAAAGCCAGACACCCACAACTATCTGGTCTTCAACAAAATTAACAAAAGCAAACAATGGGAAAAGGATTCATTATTCAATTAATGGTGCTGGGATAACTGGCTAGCCATATGCAGAAGATTTAAACTGGACCCCCTTCCTTATACCGTATAAAAAAATCAACTCAAGATGGATTAAAGACTTAAATGTGAAACCTAAAAATATAAAAACTCTTGAAGAAAGCCTAGTATATTAGTGTATTCTCATGTTGCTAATAAAGATATACCCAATACTGGGTGATTTATAAAGGAAAGAGGTTTAACTGACTCACAGTTCCATGTAGTTGGGGAGACCTCACAATCATGGTGGAAGGTGAATGAGTAGCAAATTTATGTCTTGCAGAGCAGCAGGCAAGAGCTTGTGCACAGGTTTTCCCATTTATAAAATTACCAGATCTCATGAGACTTATTCACTACCATGAGAACAATATGGGGGAACAATATCGGGGAAACTGCCCCCATAATTCAATTGTCTCCACCTGGCCACACCCCTGAAACATGGATATTATTACAATTCAAGGTAAGATTTGGTTGGGGACAGAGCCAAACCATGTCATTCTGCCTTTGGCCCCTCCCAAATCTCATGCAGTCGTATTTCAAAATCAATTATTCTTTCTCAACAGTCCTGCAAGGTTTTAATTCATTTTAGCATTAACTCAAAAGTCCACAGTCCAAAGTCTTCTGAGACAAGGCAAGTGCCTTCCACCTATGAGCCTCTAAAATCAAAAGCAAGCTAGTTATTTCCTAGATGCAATAGTGGGGGTAGAACCATTGGGTAAATGCACCCGTCACAAATGGGAGAAATTGGCCAAAACAGAGCAGTAAAAGTCTCCATTTGAGTCCAAAATTCAGCAGGGCAGTTATTAAATCTTTAAGCTCCAAAATGGTCTTCTTTGACTCCATGTCTCACATTCAGGTCACATTGATGCCAGAGGTGGGCTCCCACTGCCTTGGGCAGCTCTGCCCCTGTCACTTTGCAAGGTACAGCCCCACTCCCGGCTGCTTTCATGGGCTGGCGTTGAGTATCTGTGGCTTTTTCAGGTGCATGGTACAAGCTGTTGATGGATCTACCATTGTGGGATCTGGAGGATGGTAACCCTCTTCTAACTGCTCCACTAGGCAGTCCCCCAGTGTGGCCTCTGTGTGGGGTCTCCAACCCCACATTTTCCTTCTGCACTGCCATAGAAGAGGTTCTCCATGATGGCCCCACCTCTGAAGCACACTTCTGCCTAGACATCGAGGCATTTCCATACATTCTCTGAAATCTAGGGGGAGGTTCCCAAACCTCAATTCTTGACTTTTGTGCACCTGCAGGCTCAACACCACGTGGAAGCTGCCAAGGTATGGGGCTGAGCTGTGCCTTGGCTACCTTTAGCCATGGCTGGAGCAGCTGCAATGCAGGGCAGCAAGTTCCTAGGCTGCGCACAGCAGGGGTGCCCTGGAACCAGCCTAGGAAACCATTTTTTTCCTCTTAGGCCTCTGGGCCTGTGATGGGAGGGGCTGCCATGAAGTTCTCTGCCTTGCCCTGGAGACACATTTCCCATTGTCTTGGTAATTAACATTCAGCTCCTCATTACTTATGCAAATTTATGCAGCAGGCTTGAATCTCTCTCCAGAAAATGGGTTTTTCTTTTCTACTACATTGTCAGGCTGCATATTTTCCAAACTTTTATGCTCTGTAATCTCATGAAGTCTTTGTGCTTAGAAATTTTTTCCACCACATACCCCATATCATCTGTCTCAAGTTCAAAGTTCCACAGACCTCTAGGGCAGGAGAAAAATGCCACCAGTCCCTTTGCATAGCAAGAGTGACCTTTACTCCAGTTCCCAATAAGTTCCTCATCTCCATCTGATATCACCTCAGCCTGGGTTTTAGTGTCCATGTTACTATCAGCATTTTGGTCAAAGCCATTCAATAAGTCTCTAGGAAGTTCCACACTTTCCCACATTTTTCTGTCTCTGAGCCCTCCAAACTGTTCCACCCTCTGCCTGTTACCCAGTTTCAAATTTGCTTCCACATTTTTGGGTATTTTTACAGCAGCACCCCACTTCCAGTACCAATTTAATGTATTAGTCTGTTCTTACACTGCTATTAAAGACTTACCTGAGACTGGCTAATTTATTTTTTAAAAAAAGAGTGTTACTTTACTCATAGTTACATATGACTGGGGAGGCCTCACAATCACGGCGGAAGGTGAATGAGGAGCAAATTCACGTCTTACATGGAAGCAGGCAATAACTTGTGCACAGGAACTCCCATTTATAAAATTATCAGATCTTGTGAGATTTATTCACTACCAAGAGAACAGTATGGGGGAAACTGCCCCCCATGATTCAATTATCTCAACCTGGCACCACCCTTGTCAAGTGGAGATTATTACAATTTAAGGTGAGATTTGAATGGGAACACAGCCAAACCAAATCACCTAGAAAATACATTCTAGACATAGGCCCTAGCAAAGATTTTTGACAAGGATGCCAAAAGCAATTGCAAAAAAAACAAAAATTGACAAATGGGAGCTAATTAAACTAAAGAGCTTCCACACAGCATAAGAAACTATCAATAGAGTAAATGTAAACAGGCAACCCAAAGTATAGGAGAAAATATTTGCAAACTATACATATGACAAAGGCCTAATATCCAGAATCTATAAAGAACTTAAATTAATAAGCAGAAAACAAACAACCCAATTGAAAAGTGGACAAAGATATTAACAGACACTTTTCAGAAGAAGACATACATATGGCCAAGAAGCATATGAAAAAATGCTTAACATAACTAATTATTAGAGAAATGCAAATCAAAAGCACAATGTGATACCTCCTCACCCCAGTCAGGATGGTCATTATTAAAAAGTCAAAAAATAACAGAAACTGGAGATGCTGTGGAGAAAATGGAATGCTTGTACACCGCTGGTGGGAATTTAAATTAGTTCAGCCACTGTGGAAAGCAGTTTGACAACTTCTCAAAGAACTTAAAACAGAACTGCTATTCGACCCAGCAATTCTATTACTGGGTATATACACAAAGGAATATAAATAGTTTTACCGTAAAGACACATGCACATGTATGTTCATAAAAGGACTATTCAAAATAGCAAAGACATGGAATCAAACTAAAGGCCCATTAACGGTAGATTTGATATAAAAAATGTGGTAAATATATACCATGGAATACTACACAGACATAAAAAAGAACAAATCATGTCCTTTGCAGGAATGTAGATAGATGTGGAGGCAAGTATCCTAAGTGAACTAATGAAAGAAGACAAAATCAAACACTGTGTGTTCTCACTTATATGTGGGAGCTTATCATTGAGGACACATAGACACAAAGAAAGGAACAATAGGTACCAGGGCCTACTTCAGGGTGGAAAGTTGGAGGAAGGTAAAGATCAAAAAACTGTCTATAATGTACGTGCTTATCACTTGAGTGATGAAATAATATGTACACTGAATCCCTGTGACATGCAATTTATCTACAGAACCAATCTGCATATGTACCCATGTACCTAAAAAGTTTTAAAAAAGGAAACATTTAGTCCAGTGGATGGCAAATACTTCTTGATATGGGTACAAGGAAGGATAAAATCTTGAGTACAACTCTTATCAGAGAGAATAAAAGATGTACAAACATTCAGAGTACGGGGGATTAAACTTTATTGTTACTAAAGTCTAATTTAATCACTAAACTCTTTTCTGAAAGGCCTGATAAACCTATAAAATGTTTATGTTTCCAACACATTTTAAACAGGAAACAATTTTTACACAAAATATAAAGTGAGGCAATCTACTCACAAAGATAAAGTAGCCTCAAGAAAGCCAAAGAACAGAGTATGAATTACCTCAAACTATCACCTGCTGATCAGATATCGAGAGCAGAAAAAGATCTGTTGAACCTGATGATGTTAGAGACAGTGGTTTGCAGTAGACTTGTGGGATGCTAAGCCAGATTCAAAGAATACAGCAGAGTGTGGGTGGTGAGAAAATGGAGGACAGATGATAAAGATTAAACATGAGAGAAGGTTGATAGAGAAAAGAGAGACATTTCTCGAATGGATGATTAGGTAAAGTAAAGTTAATTTTTTGTCATTTTTCTCCTAGGATGGATGGACCCAGACATGTTTAAAAGTAATAATCAGTTTTTAAACAGAAAGCATAATAAAAGTTTTGATTGAAAAAAAAATCAATGTTTGGCACATTCTACATTTTCATGAAGGAATATGTAATAGAAACAACAGTCCCAAACTCCTAATATTAAATTCACATTCCTCAGAAAAAGTTATTCTCAGTGGTCATTAATTCTTTGATCTAAATGGTACATCATGGCAAAAGCTATTTAGTCATCAGATAGTAAAATGAAAACTCCTTAGTTCTAGAAATGAGATTTTGGGAAGGATTTATGTCTTGACTAGAACTGTCAGGAGAACCAAAAGCAAGTATAATTTTAATATCATCAGAACATTTGACCTATTAGTTGGGATTCATTTGTTTAAAAGTCATCGTTTCTTGTGAACAAGGTTATTTTAGGAAAAGAGGGATGGTAATAAAAATTACTATTCTTTAAGCTTCATTTAATGCTGATATATATTTTTTTATTTTCTGGCAAAACTTACAATCTGCATAATTTACCTGTATTCTCTACTTTTGCTTCCATAATTCACCATAGGAACTTTGTTCACTGGAATGTTTGCCATTCATTATGTGTAATACATTTAAAACATTTTAGAATGCTGATCTTCCTTCATTTTCTGAATTAGAAGGACAGTTATGTGAAATTTTAGGTTGTTTTCCTATTTTTTTGAAGTTCAAATTTATTTCCAATTTTGAGTAAGATATCTGTACATTTGAAACTGGAGTCTTAATATACTAGATATGCACAACATTTAATTTAAAATATGCTAATATTCCAAAATGCAACAAAATTGAAAAAAGTATAAAGAATACCCTTGAAATTAAAGGACTTCATTTTACTGATTTTTCCTATTTCCAAAGAGCACACATTTTTGCTATAAAAGAGCATACCTATAACCTATTAAATAACTTTACAATAACCCACAATTCTCTTGAAAGCAAAGTTTGGAAAGACAAATTCATTTGTAGAATGTATTCTAGATACTATTCAATCAGAGCCTTTGCAGTCGTAGAATTTTAAAAGTTCATAATTCCATAAAAAGAATATCTACCGAACTACATCACTGGGAAAATAAGAAGGATCTTCTGTCATTTCAGTTATGTCCTTTTCTTGTAAACAGGGATCATAATATAGTATATACAATTTTTCCACCTATAGAAATTGTTTAGTTTTATTAAGCATTACTACAAGAATGAGTAGAATGTTAAATCAGTTATATAACTCCAAACCATGTTAAAATAGTATTTTTTTGTGAATGTTTTTGAGAAGACACTCTGGTGATATTATGATGAATATTCAGGTTTAGATGTAAGATACTGTTTCTTTAACACTTTATCATTTTATGACATTTTAATTTCTCAGTGAGTATGATTAATACTACTTGGAAATAATTTATCACTAACACTAATTCAAATGGTGGGTCATCTCTACACATCAGTTGGCAATAAGACTGATATCCTGCTGATATCCTACTAGTTTAATGTATTAACATACACTCTTATTAATACTATGTTTATCCTTGTTGACAGGTATCACATTTGCTGGTTTTAAAAAGTGTGTCCCCTTCAGTTCAAAGACATCTTGGTCTTTAGAAAACTAAATTATGCTAAAGCCAGAGACTGATGCATACAAGCTTATTCTTGGCTGTGTATTTAAAGGAATCAAGTAGTTGAAGTTGCATCTCTCCATTGTTTATTCTGCTATAAAAGGACTAGTGTAATGAATCATGCGGTACTGCAAAGGAGCAAGTTTTCTTTTTGTCTTAATTTCCTATTAAATGTGGCTAGCAATTGCAGTGACAGTAAAAGTAGGTTATGCATATGAGCTAAAAACAGGACTCACTTGCCAAGAAATCTATACTGTGTACATTATTTAAATATATCAAGTTGCTTATCTTTAGAAAATAAATTTGTCTACTGGCTTCCACTTATAAAACTGGTCTTTTAAAAAATATAAATATAGAGTGTAAAGTGACTTCTTTCATGAGAAAAAAATTCTCTGAAAAATGCCATGATGTTTTCAAAATTCATTTGCTACTGAAGCATCCTGTACAGTATGAACAGAAATAGTTAGGCAATAATGCTATGCTATCACCACATAAAAGGCAAGACAAACCAAATTGTGAGATTGACGCAATTTCTCTCATAGTGGCATTTATTTGCAATACTTTTTTTTCTGCCCAAATGCAGGCTTAGCTATTCAGAGTTGTGCCAGCTGTAATGAATTCACCAAAGATGTTGTAGAAAAGTTGCAACCCTGTTCCCACATCCGGTATTTCTAGTTGTCGGTATTAATTGGTGTGGTCAATCTGAGTAGTAAAACTATGGGGGATCATCCTTCCTCTCTCACAATAATGACAACAATGTTCTTGTAATTGTCATCTTTTCAACTTTCAACAAATCTGTATTAAGTAATTTCCATGTTGCTGGCTCTGTGTTAATTACCAACAACACAAAGAAAATTAAAATGTAGTCTCCGACCTCAAGGGACTGTTCCTAAAGGGACCTGATGATTGAGTGGAAGTAAAAATGATCAAGCAATGTCAGCAAATGTCTTACTATAGGATTTAAAACCGTTTAATGGTTGTCAATGAGAAGAGCAAAACTTTGCAAAATATTTTAAGAGATTTATTCTGAGTTAAATATGAGTGACCATGTCCCAAGACACAGCCCTCATAAGGTCCTGAGAACATGTACCCAATGTGGTCAGGGTGCAGCTTGGTTTTATACATTTTAGGGAGGCATGAGACATCAATCATATACATTTAAGAAATACATTGGTCCAGAAAGGTGGCACAACTCAAAGTGTGGGCCAGGGTTTGGTGTGGGGTGGTCTTCCAGGCTATAGGTAAATGTAAACATTTTCTGGTTGACAATTGGTTGAGATTGTCTAAAGATCTGGGACTGATAGAAAGGGAATGTTCAGGTTAAGATGAAAGATTGTGGAGACCAAGGTTCCTTCAAAGTCTTATAGTGGCTGCCCTTAGAGACAATAAACGACAAATGTTTTAGACCCTTAGGTAATGTCTTTAGGATTGGGAGGGCCTGGAAGAAAAAGATCTAGCTATGTTAATAGAGATTCTTTACAGATCCAAATTTTCCCCCACAAAGGACAGCTTTGCAGGGCCATTTCAAGATATGGCAAATAAACATGTTTTGGGGTGAAATATTTTTATTTTCTTCCTTGTCTCGCAATGTTATGCCAGAATCAGGTTGGAAAATAAGTCACAATATATAGAGTTAAACAAACCCATCTGATGAGAATTTATTGTTTGTAGGCCATCACTCCCCAGACTTCTTAGATAGGAATTTGGGCAAGATAAAAAAAAAAAAAAAGTCAGAGCTTAGTCGTCATGGTCTTTTTCTGGTCAAGCTCCAAAGTCCCAATGGATACAGATATTTACCAAATGTAAATTATTTTGCTATAGTACATCACAATATGAAGATGCCTAGGAAGGGAAATTCTGTTATTGTCAAGTCTCATGCTATTTTCTTCTAAACCTCACGCAGCCTAAGATTATTTCATACTACCTGAGAAGGACAGAAATCCCAGAGAGTTATCTTGAATATAATACTTGAGCTGATTAATATGAAAAAATGATATGACTCAAAGTTAAGTACCACTGATTCACAGAAAAATCTAGGTATCAACACAAATGAATATAGCCTGCAGGAGTCAGAAGAGAACATTTCATGGTTGAGGCCCAGTAAGAATTAGTCACTGGGGGGTTCCACTTTATAAAATACTATGTTGTCCATGGAATACTATGCAGCCATAAAAAAGGATGAGTTCACGTCTTTTGTAGGGACGTGGATGCTGCTGGAAACCATCATTCTCAGCAAACTATCTCAAGAACAGAAAACCAAACACCGCATGTTCTCACTCATAGGTGAGAATTGAACAATGAGAACACTTGGACACAGGAAGGGGAACATCACACACCGGGGCCTGTTGTGGGGTGGGGGGAATGGGGAGGGATAGCAGTAGGAGATATACCTATTGTAAATGATGAGTTAATGAGTGCAGCACACCAACATGGCACATGTATACATATGTAACAAACCTACACATTGTGCACATGTACCCTAGAACTTAAAGTATAATAAAAAAGAAAAAATAATAAAATAAAATACTATGTTGTAACAGTTTTTGAAAACTTACTGGAAACACTAATCTTTGCCGGCAATTACAGTTACTTGTTCGTCATTTATAATCCGTAAGATAAAAGGTGTGTCATATAGCAGAGAATGTTTATTTTTCATTTATTTAGGACCTATTCTCTGTTAAACACTTAACATATATTAAATCTAATCTTCATATACACCCCCATTTTACAAATGAGAAAACTGAGGCCAGAGCGGCCAGGCCCATGTTCTAGTATTAATTAGTAATTCGTGGGCCTGGGATTCCAGCCAAGGTAGGTCTGACTACAGATTATCATACCGTTTTTAGTTTGCTATGATGCATTGAAATAAACGGTGTAATGGTAGAGAAAGGTCCAGACATACAATTACTGCAGAAATGTGAAAGACTGATATTTGCTGAATATTTTCTTAAAAAGTGGAAGATGAAGGGAGTTCTTAAAAGTGGAAGATGAAGGGAGAAGAGGGTGTTAGAGAGATCTATGGCTTGAGAGATAGTAAACATGCCATTGCTGTCTTTGAAGATGAAGGAAGGAGATCATGAGCCAAGGAATAGAAACGATCCTCAAGTTAAAGCTAGCAAGGAAAAGGGGATTTCACTCGTAACATCCAATCACAAGGAGCTTGAATAGTCATGGAAATACATTCTCCCTTAGAACCTCTAGAAATAAATGTAGCTCTGGGAGCATCTAGTTTTTTTTGTTTGTTTGTTTTTGTTTTGTTTTGTTTTGTTTTGTTTTGTTTTCGAGACGGAGTCTTGCTCTGTTGCCAGACTGGAGTGCAGTGGCCCGATCTTGGCTTACGGCAACCTCCGACTCCTGGGTTCAAGTGATTCTCCTGCCTCAGCCTCCTGTGTAGCTGGAAATACAGGCACATGGCACCACGCCCAGCTAATTTTTATATTCTTAGTAGAGACGGGGTTTCACCATGTTGGCCAGGCTGGTCTTGATCTGCTGACCTCGTGATCTGCCTGCCTTGGCCTTCCAAAATGCTGGGATTACAGGCGTGAGCCACCATGCCCAGCCCAGCATCTAGTTTTTAACCCAATGAGATCCATGCCATACTTTTGACATACAAAACTGTGAGATAATAATGTACTGTAAGTTTCTAAATTTGTGATAATTTTTTAGGTCAGCAATAGAAAACTAATGCATAGGTACTTTTACACACACACACGCCACACACACATACACACCCACACTTCCCTTCCCGTTCTCCTAATATAGTTGTATTGCCATTTTGGTTGGTTCAATAGTTAAAGTTTACATTATCATGACTTTATAAATGTTATTAGTGGCTGAGCCATGTACTATAATGTATTTTTTTTCTTTCCCATGTGTGATCGTTAATATTGAGTGTCAACTTGATTGGATTGAAGGATGCAAAATATTGTTCCTGGGTGTGTCTGTGAGAGTGTTGCCAAAAGAAATTAATATTTGAGTCAGTGGACTGGGAGAGGCAGACCCACCTTCAATCTGGGTAGGCACCATCTAATCAGCTGCCAGCACGGTTAGGATAAAAGCAGGCTGAGTCTCCCAGCTTTCATATTTCTCCCATGCTGGATGCTTCTTGCCCTGGTACATCAGACTTCAAGTTCTTCAGCTTTTGGACTCTTGGGTCTACACCAGTGGTTAGCCAGGGCCTCTCAAGCCTTAGGTCACAGACCGAAGTCTGCACTGTTGGCTTTCTTACTTTTGAGATTTTGGGACTTGGACTGGCTTCCTTGCTCCTTAGCTTGCAGACGGCCTATTGAGGAACTTCACCTTGTGATCCTGTGAATCAATCCTTCTTAATAAACTTGCCTTCATATATATATCTTTCCTATTAGTTCTTTCCCTCTAGAGAACTCTGACTAGTACAGATTTTGGTCCAGGAGTGGTTCTAGAGGAACAAAATTTTAAGGATGGATTTCTTCAGTTGGTTTTGGGGTTTCTAGGTTGGCTGCTTAATATGATTAGACTCCAAAATGCTAAGGACTCTATTTCTAATAGTATGGAGAACACTGATAGTCATTGGCATAAACTGTTGAGAGAAATATGCAGAATAAATGCATTTAATACTCCTGATTCACCACTTTTGAGAAGCAAGAAGTTTAGTGACTCTATACACAATACCTTCAACCATATGTGGAGAATCAAGGGGTATAATGAAGTTGGTTGGTTGCTTTTAAGTTCACTGGACAAAGTGATGAATGAGAACAATGAGCTCAGTGATTCTAACTCCTGGCTCCAGAAGCACATACTGAGCATCAAATCTTCTAAAATTGTCCTGAGTAAGAGTCTTATCTCCTGTAGACACACGGCTAAAATTGTAGAAAATCAGACACAAGCTTTTATCATGTGAGTGGCTGACCTGCAATGAAAGGCATATGCACAGCCTCACCAGTTGTCTACTTTTATAGTAAGGGCATTGATTGGAAAAGAAGGGACCCTGCAACTTAAATGGGGACACACGGGAGAAACCTGATGAGCCTGGGGGCATTGAACTACTAAATTCTGATGAGTCTTTTCTGCCAGAGAAAACAGCCTCCCCACCCCTAGTAGTGAAAACATCCGCTCCCCTACCCAGGCTGCCATCAGCCTTTCCACCTTTGTCTGAGAAGATTAACCCTGCACTGCTTGAGGCAACAGTGATGGCCTCCCCTGAGGAAGTTGACAGACAATACAATGCTGATTCTCCTCAGGACCCACTCCCAAACCCCTGTTGGCTTCTAGACCTATAACTAGACTCAAGTCCTGGCAGGCCCCTAAAAGTGAGGTTCAGAGTGTGACCAATGAGGAGATGTGCTACACCCCAAAATAAATGCTTGAGTTTTCTAATTTATATAAGTAGAAATCTGGAGAACAGGCCTGGGAATGGATGTTATGGATGTGGGATAATAGTGGAAGAAACAAAGTTGGATCAGGGTGAATTTATTGATATGGGCCCACTAAGCAGGGATTCTGCATTTAATGTTGCAGCTCGGCGAGTTAAAAAAAGTTATAATTGTTTACTAGAAATTCTTTTCACAATCCTATCTCCACCAGAGGCAATCTCTGATCTAATATTTGTGACCATAACTTAGATTATTTCTATATAAATGTAAATATACTGTGTGTAGTGTTTTGGATTGGCCCCTTTCCCTCAAAATAATATCTGTGATATTAATTTATGTTATTGTGCATTGCAGCAGCTCATTTTTAGTGTTGAGTCTTTTTTCTTGGCATAAATATAGCATAATTTATTAATCTACTTACCAATGGATAGATTGTGGGGGTGTTTTAATTTTGAGGCTATTATAAACGAAGCTGGTATAGGCATATGGGTATAAGCCTTGTTGTGGGTATATATTTTTATTTCTTTTTGAATAAATAATCAAGACTGGAATTACTGTGTCACAGAACAGGTGCATGTTTAATTTTATAAGAAACTGCCAAACTTTTTGTCAAGTTTGAAGTATAATTTTATACTCCCACCAGAAAAACATGAGACTTTCAATAGCTCTACATTCACACCAACATTAGTCCTTGTCCAATCTTGTATTTTAAGCCATTCTAGTGGATGAGAAGTAATATTGTTGTTTTCATTTGAATTTTCTTGAAGACTAAAATTGCTGATTATTGTTTCATGTATTGTCATTTCTACATCTTCTTTTGTGAATGTTTAATCATTCTGCATAATTTTAATTTGTTTCTTTTTTTATTTGTTATTATTATTGTGTTAAAAGTTGTTTATATATTTTCCAGGCAAGATTTTTGTCAGATACATGCAGTACACATATATGTTTTTAGTTAATGGCTTGACTTTTCATTCTGTTAAACTGGTAACTTCTAAACAGCACAGGTTTCTACCGCCAATGTAGTCAAATTTATCCGTGTTTTCATTCATGAAAATGTAGCCAATGCAATGTTTCTTATAGAAATTGTCTAAATTTAATTTTATTTTTAGGTCTTTAACCCATTTTGAATTTGTATGTGTATGTATTGTGATCAGTAATAGTTTATGTTTGTTTTCTCCATAGAGATATATAGTTGTCCTAGCATCATTGTTCAAGTTTTCCTTTTTACTTTGGTAGTTTTGTCAAAATAATTTGCACATAGATAGGTAGGTTTACTGCTAGACTCTTAATTTTGTTCCACTGAACTATGTGCCTGTTCTTATGCCAACATCACACTGTCTTGATTACTGTAGTTTTATAGTAAGCCTTGAATAAGGTACCATGTGTCCTCTAACTTATTGCTTCTATTTCACAAATAATTTGGCTCTTCTAGATAATTTAAATTCCAATTTCAATATATATTTTAGAATAATATTGTCAATTGACATGTTTCATGGACTGGAATTTTGATTGAAATGGCATGGAATCTATAGAAATTTTTGTTGTTGTTGTTGTTTGAGATGGAGTCTCGCTCTGTCCCCCAGGCTGGAGTGCAGTGGCAGCAATGTCGGCTCACTGTAAGCTCTGCCTCCCAGGTTCACGCCATTCTCCTGCCTCAGCCTCCTGAGTAGCTGGGACTACAGGCACCCGCCAACATGCCCGGCAAATTTTGTGTGTGTGTGTGTGTGTGTGTGTATTTTTAGTAGAGGTGGGGTTTCACCGTGTTAGCCAGGATGGTCTCCACCTCCTGACCTTGTGATCCGCCCACCTCGGCCTCCCAAAGTGCTGGGATTACAAGCGTGAGCCACTGTGCCTGGCCTATAGAAATATTTTGGGAAGAATTCAAATTGTAGCAATATTGTGTATTCCAACACATGAATAAAGTACACTTCTCCATTTATGTTGGTCTTCTTTCACTTCTCTAAGCAGTATGCTATGGATTTAAGTGACTAGCTGATATATGCCTTTTGTAAAATATATTTTAAAATATTTAATGCATTTTTATACCTTCAGATAATTTTAAATTTCCTTGATAATTATTTGCTACAGGTAAAGAGAAATACAACTATTTTTGTGTTTTATTGACATAATGTATAACTTTGCTGAATTCATTTTTCCTATTAGTGTTTTTTCTTAAGATTCTTTAGTTTTCTTAAAAGTACATAAATAAGTCATCTCTGAATGACTTTAATGTGACAAATTTACTTTCACCTTTACAATCTGTATGTGTCCTAAATATTTTTTTGCCTTCTTGCACGTTTTCAGAACTTGAGTACAATATTAAACAGAAGTGGTGAGAACAAACATTCTTGCCTTCTTTCCAGTCTTAGGCATAAAGTGTGTAGTATATCACCATTTATTATAACATCAGATACAAGTGGGTTTGTTGTTGTTGTTGTTGTGGCTTTTTGTCTGATTTCCAGGAAATCCCCTGCTATTCATAGTTTATTGTTGAGAGTTGTTATCTTGAATGGATATTGATTTTGTCAATTGTTCTTTGTGTATCTACTGCTACAAAAATATGACTTTCTTCTTTATTTTAATATTTTTAATTGCATTGGTTGCTTTTTTAGTATTGAACAAATTCGCATTCTTGGAATATTATGTACTTGATCATGTTATGTTATCCTTTAAATATATCTGATATACTTAATTTGCTAATATTTTGGCACTCATTTTTTTTTGCCATCCAGGCTCATAAAACATACAGAACTATAATACACTTTTCTTGTGATGTCCTTGTCCGATTTTTGCATCCTGGTTACATTGGCCTCATAAAATGTGTAGCAAAGTGTATCTCCTGCATTTTCTGAAAGACTTTGTGTAAAGTTATTATTTCTTCCATAAGTGATTGATAAAATGTATCAGCATAACCATTTAGGTCTGTAGTTTTCCTTATATGTCTGTATGTTTTACTATAAATTTTATTTCTTTAAAAAAATACATTAATATTTTCTATTTTTGTCATATCAGCTTTTTTTGTTTGTTCATTTAAAGATGATGTCTTGCTGTGTTGCCCAGGCAGAAATCAAATTCCTTGGCTCAAGTGATCCTCTTTCTTGGCTTCCCAAGTAGCTGGTACTACAGACACATGCAAATGTGCTGGGCTCATTATGTCAGTTTTTAAAGTTATGTTTTTCAAATAATGTGTCGCTTCATTTAATTTTTCAAATATCTTGATGTAAAGTTGTTCTTAATCACCTTTATTATTCTTTTGATTTATGCCTTTTTCTTTTATATTTTTTCTTCTATTATTTTAAGTGGATTTTGTTCTGCTTTTTCTAACTTGCTGAGGTAGAAATTGATTTTAAACTTTTCCTCTGCACTATTAAAAATACTTAAAACTGCACATTCCCTGAAAGCAATGCTGAAAGTACTTAAAACTACAAATTACCTAAAAGCAATTCTCTAAAAGCACATACAAATGTTGAAACATTGTGTTTTAATTACAATTTATTTAAAAATTTTTCTAATTTCCCTTTTGCATATACATGTGTGTTTTGGCCAATAAGTTAGTAAGAATGCTGTTGCTTGTCTTCCAAATACTCAAAGATTTTCTAGCTATTTTATTGTTACTTATTGCTAATCAGTTCTTTACTAAGAGAACATTTTTCAGTTCTATTTTCACTACAAATATTGAATAATGCTATTATATTTTAACCTTTATTTTAGTTTCAGGGATACATGTGCAGGTACACCAACAATGTCCAAGCTGAGAGCCAAATCAAGCATTCAATCTCATTCACGATAGCCACAACAATAAAATATCTAGGAATACAACTAACCAGCGAGGTGAAAGATCTCTACCACAAGAATTACAAAAGACTGCTGAAAGAAATCAGAGATGACACAAACAAAGGGAAAAACATTCCATATTCATGAATTGAAAGAATCAATATTGTAAAAATGGCCATACTGCCCAAAGCAAATTACAGATTCAATGCTATTCCTATCAAATTATCAATAACATTCTTCATAGCATTAGAAAAAACTATTTTAAAATTCATATGGAACCAAAAAGGAGCCCGAATAGCCAAAGAATCCTATGCAAAAAAAACAAAGGTGGAGGCATCATGTTACCTGACTTCAAACTATATTGCAAGCCTACAATAACTAAAACAGCACAGTACTGGTACAAAAACAGACACATAAACCAATGCAAAAGAATAGAGAGTCCAGAAATAAAGTTGCACACCTATAACCATCTGATCTTTCACAAAGTTGACACAAACAAGCAATGGGGAAAGGACTCACTATTCAATAAATGGTGCTGAGACAACTAGCTAGCCATATGCAGAAGATTGAAACTTCCTTACAGCATATACAAACATCAAAGTTTGAGTCTTTCAAAATTTGTCAAGACTAATTTTATGGCCTAGCATATGATCTTTCTTGGTGAATGCTCTGTGTGTTTTTTCTTCTTTTCTTTATTGATGCATATCACATGTACATGGTAATATGGTACATGTGATAATTTAATATTCACATTTGTAAAGATCAAAACAGTGTACTTGGGATATCTGTAATCTTAAATATTTGTCTTTTCTTTATGCTAGAACCCTTTGAGTTCTTCTCTTTTAGTTTTTGAAATATACATTAGACTTTTGTAAACTATATTTACCCTACTGTTCTTTTAACACTAAATCTTTCTTCAAACTGCATATTTGTACCCATTAATCAACTTCTCTTCATCCCTCACCCACTACCCTCCATGGCTTCTGGTAACTGCCAATCAACTCTCTATTTTCATGACCACTTTTATACCCACATATGTGTAAAAATGTGTGATATTTGTCTTTCTGTGCTTGACTTATTTCATTTAACATAATGACCTTCAGTTCCATCCATTTTGCTGCAAATACTAGGATTTCATTCCTTTAATGGCTGAATACAATTTGATTGTGTATATATACCATGCTCTTTCTTTATCCTTTCTCCCATTGATGGGTATTTAAGTCATTTCTATATTTTGTCTATTGCAAATAGTGCTTTAATAAACATGACAGTGAAGATGTCTTTTCAATATATTGGTTTTCTTTTCATGAATATATGCCCAGTAGTGAAATTGCTGTATTGTATTTTATTTCTATTTTTAGATTTTTGAGAAATCTCCATACTGTTCTGCATACTGACAATACTATTTTCATTCCTACAAATAGTGTATTAGTTTTCCCTTATCTCCACATCTTCACCAGCATTTGTTTTTACCTGTCTTTTGGATAAAAAGCCTATTTAATCGAGGTGCGATGATATCTCCTTGTGGTTTTGATTTGCATTTCTCTGATGATTAGCAATGTTGAGCATTTTTTTATAGACCTGTTGGACATTTGTACGTCTTTTTTTTAGAAATGTATGGTAACTGGGATTGCTTTCTTCATTTTTTTCAGATTGTTTGCTGTTGACATAAATATATCCTACTGATTTTTGTATGTTGATTTTATATCCTGAAACTTTAAAGAATTTGTTTATCATTTCAAACAGTTTTTCCGGTGGAGTCTTTAGGTTTTTCTAAGTGTAAGACTATGCAATCTGTAAACACTGCTTATTTGACTGCTTCCTTTCCAATTTGAATGGACATCCTTTATTTATTTCTCTTGCATAATTGCTCTAGCCAGGACTTGTAGTACCATACTGAATAAAAGTTGTGAAAGTGGGTATCCTTGTCTTTATTCAGATGTTCAATGATAGGACTTTAATTTTTCTCTCTCCCATATGATATTAGCTGTGGATTTGTCATATATAACTCTTATTATTTTCATGGATGCTTTTTCCTTACCCAGTCTGATTAGCGTTTTTATCAAAAGAAGATGTTGAATTTTGTTTGATACTTTTTCAGCATGTATTGAAGTAATCATATAACTTATGTTCTTGATTCTGTTAATCTGATGTTTCATACTTGTTGATTTGTGTATGTTGAACCATCCTTGTGTCCCCGAGATGAATCCCACTGATTATGGTGAATGATCTTTTTAGTGTGTTGTTGAGTTAGGCTGGCTAGTAATTTTTTTGAGAATTTTTGCATCTCTTTGTATTGATGATATTAACCTGTAGCTTTCTTTCTTGTTAGGTCCTTGTCTGGTTTTGGTATCAGGGCAATGCTTGCCTCGTATAGTGAATTTGCAAGTAGTCTCTTCTCTTGAATTTTTTTAAAAGTTTGAGTAGAATTGGTATTAGTTCTTCTTTAAATGATTGCTAGAATTCAGCGGAAATGAGTTGCTTTTCTGTGTTATCTTGAAGATCACTAAACTTCTGTAAAATTACTATTTTCAATTATTGGTGAGGGAGCTCACATATCACCATCTTGTTAGGATTAGTTACTGGTTCCTTGCTTTGTCCATTTGGGAAAATATTTCTCTGTTTTTTGTTGTTTCTTGTGGGTGTAATTCTATATCTTAGCATTGAAAGATAAGTTATTTATTCCAATTTTCCTGTCTGGATTATTTTCGATTTTATTGTATATATTTTCTTAGAGGTTCTTTATTACTAAATCACTGCCTACTTTGCAGCTGTAGGTGGTGCCTTAAGCCCAGGTTCACCTAACCTGTGGTAAATAAATGTAGCACTGCCCTTCCCAAATGAGAGAGAATCCAAAGGGAGTATTCCAGCAGTGTGAGAAGGCTGGGTAGGAGTTCATGCCCAGGGGCTCTGAGGGATAAACTTTCTACAGGTTGAACAGCCACTCTGATTGGGCATCTCTACATTTAGTTCTTCAAGAAATCTCCATACTGTTTTCCATAGTGGTTCACTAGTTTACATGCCCACCAGCAGTATAATAGTCCTTTTCATCACATCCGCAACAATATTTAATATTTTTTTATTTTTGAATTATGGACATTTTTGCAGAAGTAAGGTGGTATCTCACTGGGATTTTAATTTGCATTTCCCTAATAATTAGTGATATTGAGCATTTTTTTCATATGTTTGTTGGCCATTTGTATATCTTCTTTTGAGAATTGTCCATTCATGCCTGTATTAGTTCTTTTCCACATTGTGATAAATAAATTCTCAAGACTGGATAATTTATAGAGGAAGGAGGTTTCATTGACTCACAGTTCTACATGGCTGGGGAGGCTTCAGGAAACTTAAAATCATAGCAGAAGGTGAAGGAGAAGCAAGGACCTTCTTCATATGGTGGCAGAAGAGAGAAGAGTGAGAGCAAAAGGAGAAAAATACCATATAAAACCATCAGATCTCATGAGAACTCACTTGCTATCACAAGAACAGTATGGGGGAAACTGCCCCAATGATTCAATGTCTTCCCACCATGTCTCCCCCTAGACATGTGAGGATTATTGTGGGGATTACATTTCAAGATGAGATTTTGATGGGGACACAATGAAACCATATCAATATCCTTTGCCCACTTTTTGAAAGGATTATTTGTTTTTTTTCTTGCTGATTTGTTTGAGTTCCGTGTAGGTGCTGGATATTCATCTTTTGTTGGCTGCATAGTTTGTGAATATTTTCTCCCACTCTGTGGGTCATCTGTTTACTCTACTGATTATTTATTTTGCTGTGCAAAAGCTTTTTAGTTTAATTTGGTCCCATTTATTTATTTATCGTTTTGTTGCATTTGTCTTTGGGTTCTTCGTCACGAATTCTTTGCCTAAGCCAATGTTTAGAAGAGGCTTTCCAATGTTAACTTCTAGAATTTTTAAGGCTTCAGGTGTCAGATTTAAGTCGTTGATCTATCTTGAGTTGATTTTTGTATAAGGTGACAGATGGGGATCCATTTTCATTCTTCTACATGTGGTTTGCCAGTTTTCTTAGCACCATTTATTGAATAGGGTATCCTTTCCCCAATTGATGTTTTTGTAAGTTTTGTCAAAGATCAGTTGGCTGTAAGTATTTAGCTTTATTTCTGTGTTGTCTGTTCTGTTCCATTTGTTTATGTGCCTATTTTTGTACCAGTACCATGCGGTTTTGGTAACTATAGCCTTGTAGTATAAAGTCAGGTAATGTGATGTCTCCAGATTTGTCCTTTTTGCTTAGTATTGCTTTGGCAATGTGGGTCCTTTTTCAGTTCCATATGAATTTTAGAATTGTTTTTTAAGAAAGATGATGGTATGTTGACGGGAAATACATTGAATCTATAGATTGCTTTGGGTAGTATTGTCATTTTCACAACATTCATTCTACCCATCCATGAGCAGGGGATGTGTTTTCATTTGATTGCATCATCAGTGATTTATTTCAGCAGTTTTTTGTAGTATCACTTGTAGAGATCTTTCACCTGCTTGGTTAAGTGTGTTTCTAAATATTTTATTTTTATTTTTTGCAAACTTTGTAAAATGTATTGAGTTCTTAATTTGATTCTCAGCTTGGTCGTTGTTGGTGTATAGCACTGCTACTTATTTGTGTACATTGTTTTGGTATCCTGAAATGTTACTGAATTTGTTTATCAAATATGGGAGTTTTTTTGATGAGGTTTTAGGGTTTTCTTTTTGTTGTTGTTGTTCTTTTAATAGAGTCTTTAGGGTTGTCTAGGTATACAATTATATGAATTGTGAACAGAGATAGTTTGACTCCTTATTTTCCAATTTGGATGCCCTTTATTCTTCTCTCTTGTCTACTTGCTCTGTTTGGGACTTGCAGTACTATGTTGAATCAAAGTGGTAAAAGTGGGCATCCTTGTCTTGTTCCAGTTCTCAGAAAGAAAGATTTTAACTTTCCCCCAGTCATTATGATGTTGGTAGTGTGCTTGCCATAGGTGACATTTATTACTTTGAGGTATATCCTTTCTATGCCAATTTTGTTGAAGGTTTTTATCACAAAGGAATGATGAATTTTATCAAATATTGTTTATTTGTCTCTTGAGATGATCCTTTTTTTTTGTTTTTAATTCTGTTTATGTGATGTATCACATTTATTGCTGGTGTATGTTAAACCATCCCTGCATCTCTGGCATGAAACTCACCTAATCATAACATATTATCTTTCTGGTATACTGTTGGATTCAGTTAGCTAGTATCTTTTGAGAATTTTTACATCTCTACAATGGGTAATGGGAAATTGCCAGTGCCTTCCCCAGCAAGCCTCTCCTCCATATCGTAAGTCTGGCAGATGCACTAGTCACTTTTTATTGGCTGACAGAGGCTTGTTTTTTTCTTTAATTTTGACTGTTGTGGAATTTAGAGACTCTGAATAAAAGGACAGAAAGCAGATCTGCTTTTACTCACCCATCTGCAAATCCCAGACGAGCCCCTGAAAATGTGACAAGATCTTTGGGATGTTAATTTTCTGGCCAGAAACCTCTGTGGCCAGAGGTACCTTTGTCTGAGTTCTTGTCCTGCGTCCAGGAAGAATGGGTATGCAGACAAGTGGAGGGTAAGCAAGGAAAAGAGGAGCTTTGTTGAGTGTTAGAACAGCTCAGAGGAGACTTGCACTGGGTAGTTCCTCTCTGTAGGTCAGGTCATCCCATCAACTGTTCAGCTCTCAGCAGAGAGGAGGGCCTGGAGAGGGTAGCTTCTCTCTGTAGCCGGTCATCCTGACATCTGCCCAGGTCCTAGAAGAGAAGAGACCATAGAGTGGGTTGCTCCTCTCTACAGCTGGTAGTCCCATCATCTCTGCAGGTCTCTGAATCAGCAGAGAGCCTACTTCCTCTCTGCAGCTGATCATCCCATTGTCTGCTCAGCCCTGGCTGAACCCAGGACTTTTATGGGCCTCAGGGAGGAGGAAGTGCACACAAATTGGTCCGTGAACAGCCATGGGCAGGCCCAGGAAAGGCATCATGAGTTCCCAGTTGGGTTCATGGGACTTGCTGCCTGGCCCCCAGCCTTCAGGCCCTCCCTAGCCTGAAGGTGGGGCCTCACTGGGGTCCTGCCCACTTCCACCCAGGTATTTGTCTGCCTTCTGCTGCCGTTCATGGTTCCTGGGCTTGGTCCTGACTTGGATCTGAGATCAGAGTGGGCTCCAACAGCAGGGAGAACCCAGGCAGTGCGATCAGGCACTTCTGAGCCTGCAAGGGTAGGGGGGACCTTCCTGGACCCACAGGAGTGAAGGAATGCCTGTGTGTGCAGGTCCACCCAGGGAAGTGGGGCTCCTTCCTTCTCTGTGGAGCTGGAGGCCTGGGTTTGCAGCCACAGCTTGGACAACTGAAGCTGAGCCTGTTGGGGCAGGGCTCCTGACCGCTCCCTGCCCACAAAGAGCACAGGAAAGCTCCGATCTGCAGCCACAACCTGGGAGGCTGTAGCCCCACCCAGGAGGGCAGGGCTCCTGCCTGCTCCATGAAGCATGTAGCCTCGGTCACACCCCCCTGCTGCAGCCAGTGTAATGTTACCAGTAGGTCATCTAGAGTAGCAGCTGCCATCACTAATAGTGCCTAGTATATATCCAGGCAGCCTGTGCACTGAACTTGGATCTGCCCCAGGCAATTGGCTTTCCCCCTGAGAAAGCAAGCAAGGTTTTCCGACCACTCCCATCCCTGTCTGCTGGCAAACTGGGTGCATCACATCTGCACTCCTATCTGCTGCACTTCCTATTCACCATCTCCCAGATTCTGTTCAAGGAGGCCTGTGCATACTTAAAATTTTAAACAAAATTAAGCTGGGAGCTTCCTTCATCCTGCGACCGCCCCCCGACCAAACTTCACAGACTGTTTCCCCAAGGGTCCCTGTGAGATACAGTCAGGAGTGGCTTCCCTGGGCGTGACATGGAGACTGGGCATGCCTTCAAGGCTCTTCCCACTGCTGCCTCTACTTTTATATTTCATGCCACTCCCTAAATTTGTTACAGCTCTACATAAGGTTAAAGCCTTCTCCTGTAATCTGGATGTTCAGATTCTCCAGTAGGGATGTGTGTTTGGAGGCAGGTTCTCCCTGACTCACACTCTGGGAACTCACAGTTTTTCGCCTGTCTCACAGAGTTTGCAGTGGCATGCTGCTTCTTTCAAAGGATCTGTTAATTCTTTTGGTTTTCCTGGTATGTTCTTGTGGTGGTTCTTGGAACAAAAGTTTACGGTGTGAATCTCCACACTCTGTTCTCTCTGTCCAAGTGGGAGAAACATGCTAACACTACCTCCTATCTGCCATCTTGGAAAGAAAAAATTATTTTACCATTTTGGAACCTGAAGTCTCCTCTGTGTGTTCTTGAAAGAAATATTTATTGTGTTGTTTTTGAATATTATCTTCTACAAATGCCAATTAAGCCAAAATGCTTGTCAGTCTTATTTAGAACTTTTCATACACTTGCTATATTTATATCTGTCTGTTCTGTCAATTACTGAGAGAAAGGTGATACAATCTGCAACCATGATTATAAACTTTTCTATTTTTTTCTTTAGTTTGATTAGTATATGTTCAATGTATTTTGAAGCTGTTTGACAGCTGAAAACACATTTAAGTTGTTCTTGTCCTTCTATTCAACTAACCCTTTTATCACTAAGAATTCATCTGTTTATTTCTAGTACTCCTTGTTTTGAAGTATGCTTTATCTGTTATTAATATAGCTATGGAAGTTTTCTGGTATTTACCATTTGCATGATACACATTTTCACATTATTTCACTTTCAATCTACCTGCACTTTTATATTTAAAGGGATTGTCTTTTAAACAGCATACGTTGAGTCTTGCTTTAGATTGTTTTTATCCAACCTAAGGCTATCTACCTTAATTAATGTGTTTGATACTTTTATATTTGACATACTACAATAGTCCTCCCGTATCTGTGGGGGAGAATTCAAAGATCGCCAGTAGATGCCTAAAACCATGGATAGCACTGAACCCTACATATATGGTTGTTTTTCTATACATGCATATATATGATAAGGTGTAATGAATAAATTAGGCATAATAAGAGATTGACAGCATAACTAATAATAAAATAGAGCAATTACAACAATATATTGCTAACAATTTCATAAATAGAAAATTCGTTCTTACAGATCTTAGCAACCTAAGCACAAAAGTTTTTTTTTCTTTCCTTAAGTTGAGAACTTTCACCTTTTTACTTAGAGGAAACACTTTACAGCTTCTCCTAGGTATATTCACATTTCCAGTATCACTGGTCTAGCACTTTGGGGCCATTATTGAGTTAAATCAAGGCTATCTAAACACAAGCACGACAATACCTCAACAGTAAATCTGATAACCAAGATAGCTATTAAGTGATTAATAGACAGGTAGTGTAGACAGCATGTTTACATTGCAGATGTAATAGAGTAGGAAGGCATGATATTTCATCATGCTAGGTGCATAAATTCAAACTTACAAATTCTTTATTTCTGGAATTTTATCATTAACATTTTAAAATATTTACCTTTAATATTTTTGGCATAACTGAAAATTCAGTTACCTTAGGTAACTGAAACCATAGAGAGTAAAATAACTTTTAAGAGGGGACTACTGTAATTGACTTGGTTGGATTTATATCTACTATTTTGCTGTTTTTATTATTTGTCTCATTTGTTATTTTTCCTTGTTACTCCATAATTGTTTTCTTTTGGATCAGTCTACTATGTTTTTCTCTTATTTCATTTATTTCCTACATTACCTTGTAGTATATATTTTCTTATTTTTAGTTGATGCTTTTGGCATTACAATATGCATTGTTAGTTATCACAGTCTGTTTAAAAGAAAATTGTAACAATCAATATGTCATACAAGGGAACAAAAATACAAATGATGCTGAGTTTCTCATTAGAAACAATGGAGGCTAGAATACAATGTAACAGCATTTTTAAATCACAGAAATAGAAAAACAGAAACAAAAATCTGTCAACTCAAAATTAAATATTTATGAAAAAATCCTTAAAAACATGAAGGTAAAATAAAAATATTTTCTCAATTAAAAAAACCTAAAATAAGTTGTTGCCTGCAGACATGAGCTACAACAAATTATTAAAACATTTCTTCAATCTAACAAGAAACATTAGTTTTACAATTCAGATATATAAAAAGGAAAAAAAGAGCCCTCATTACAACAAATTGTAAATGGTTAATATATACAAGTTAGCTTTTTCTTCCCTTTTTTTAAGAGGCAAGTGACTATAAAATAAAGCCATTTTAGATTAGAATATTTATTACTTTTAGTGACAACCTTCAAAATCTTCTCTTATTGTACAATTTTATTTATGTATACATGCATTGAAACATCACATTGCACCCCATAACTGTGTAAAATTATTATATCAATTATAAATTAAAAAGAATAGCAATATATCTATGCAGACAAAATAATTTTAACTCACATTGCACACAAAAGTAAATTTAAATTGGTTAATAGAACTAAAAATGAGAAAAAAATAAAATTTCTAGAAGATAGCATAGATGTATATTTTTATGATTTTCTATATTATGTCTTAAGTCACATAAAGCAACAAGCATAAGATAATAAATTGATAACTTTAGCAATATTATAGCAATAATTTTTATTTCATGAAAAAGCATCATTGGGAAAATCATAGAATGGAGAAAAACCTACGTAACAAAGGTGAATATGTGGAACATGTAAAGATCTCCTACAAGTCAATAAGAAAAACTCAGCCTACTTAAGGGTAAATAAGGGCGAGAGATGTAAATAGACACTTTAAAAAATGATGACATTCATGTGGCCTACATATATATGAAAAAGTACTCAAAATATTAGAAATGAAAACAATTCAAATTAAAACCTTAATGAATCTCATTACAAAACCATTAAAATGGCAAAATAAATTAAAACGTACCAAAAATACCACAGTAAACCAAGATATGCAGCAATTGGAACTCTCATACACTGCTGTTGGGAATGTGAATTTGCAAAACCACTTTTGTTATTTTTTTTTAATTTTTAACTTATTTTTTTCAAAAAACACTTTTGAAAACACTTTGACATTTATTTTCTCTGCTTTTCTTTTTTTATTTTACTTTAAGTTCTGGGATACATGTGCAGAACGTGCAGGTGTGTTACACAGGTATACATGTGCCATGGTGGTTTGCTGCACCCATCAACCCATCATCTAGGTTTTAAGCCCCCCATACATTAGGCATTTGTCCTAACGCTCTCCCTCCTCTTGCCCCCAACCCCTGATAGGCCCCGGTGTGAGATGTTCCCCACCCTGTGACCATGTGTTCTCACTGTTCAGCTCCCACTTATGAGTGAGAACATGTGAATACTTTGACATTATCTGTAAACTATGAAAGTACAAATATTGTATGGCCCAGATATTACACGCTTAAGAATTGCATGCACATTTCTACCAGAATGCATGCACGATAATGTGTATAGTATCATTACTTGTAAAAGACAAAAGCTGGAAACAACACAAATATTCACCAACAATAGACTGGATGAATCAATTATGCTGTACACATAAAATGAAAAGTGATACAAGAATAAATAATTATTACGTTTCCTTGAATATTTTATGCAATGGTTTCCTTGAACTCCTTGACTTATTAACAATGAGTATTTACTGTAGGCATGCTTTGTGCCAGGGAAATTTTTAAACACTGTACATGCATGTTCCATTTGATATAACTAAAAAGAATTGAGGGAAGCACTCTAATTATTGTCCATTATACAAATGAGGAAAGTTAGGCTACATATTTGAGTAATGTAGGCAGTAAGTAGCAAAGCTGTGATTTGAATATGCCCTATCTGTTTCCAAATATGGTGGATTTTCTATTCCATCTCAGTCCATTTCATTGTAAATAATTAATACATATTTTATCTTACTAATACAGTAGGGAATTAACCTCTAAATACAGATTATATATAGCCTCACCACCTAATGTTATACCATACGCATTTCCCATGCTAATAAATATTTTCAGAAAAGTTGGTTTAATTTAATTATTTAACAAATTTACTTACAGAAAAGTTAGCTTATTGTGCTTTACAAGCTTTAAAGTTTTAGGCCTGGCATGATGGCTAATGCCTGTAATCCCAGCACTTTGGGAGGCTGAGGTGGGCAGATCACTTGAGGTCAGGAGTTTGAAAGCAGCCTGGCCAACATGGTGAAACCCCATCTCTAATAAAAAATACAAAAATTAGCCGGATGCAGTGGCGGGAGCCTATAAGCCCAGCTACTTGGGAGGCTGAGGCAGGAGAATAGCTTGAACCCGGGAGGTGGAGGTTGCAGTGAACTGGGACATGCCATTGCACTCCAGCCTGGGAGACAGAGCAAGACTCTGTCTCAAATTTAAAAAACAAAAAACAAAAAACAAAAAACAAAAAAACTTTATTGTTTTAACGCATACATATATCCTTGTAATCACAACCACAAACAGGATACCAGAAATTCTAATACTCAAAAATATTTCCTTATACTTCCTCTTTGTAGTAAAGCCTCCCCCCCAACTCTACGCCCTGGAAACCACTGATACATTATCCATCTTTATAGTTTGGGTTTTCATATAAATGAAATGGCATATGAGTGGAATGTCATACAAATAAAACCACAGAGTATATAATATTTGTGACTGCCTTCTTTAACTCAGCAGAATTATTTTGAGATCCACCTACGTTGCTCTGTGAATCAATAGTTTGTTCTTTTTAACTGCTGTGTAGCATTCCATTATCTGAGTATGCAACTGTGTTTTGTTTTCATCCATTCACACTCCAAGGAAAAGATAATATTAATGACTGAGTTACAATGTTTTATTTAATTTTTCACTTTGTAAAACATTTGATGCATCTTGTCAGTTTGTTTGCACAAAGACTAAATCAATTAAATTCCCCAAACTTATAGATGAGAATGTATTTCTCAATCCCTTGCCAACATTGTGTAATTTTTCTATATAATTTTAATTGCATTTATTTGATTAATAACAGTTAATAGAGTTTTTAATTGTCTACATGTGCACCACACACTTAAATAAATGCTTTGCATAGATTCACTCATTCATTCCTGAAATCAACATCGTGAAAATATTATTGTTAACACTTATAGGTGAAGAAATTGAAGCACAGAGAGGTTAGGTAAGCTATGATAGATTGCATACATTCTGATTCTAGATTCAAAGGTCTAAATCAATGTTATATATTCTACTTTCATCACTTTTGAAAGTAAAACTTTATTTCATGTTTATTATTTTATTTTCTTTTTTAATTGTCAATTCATATTCCTTGCATATGTTTCTCTTGAGAGTGAAGAGTTTGTTTTGATGCAATATAAACCTTTATATATAAAATAGATTGCCCTCATTTCTCACATTTGTTTCAGGTAGTTTTTTTCGCTTGCTATTTTCTTTTTTACTTAGTTCAAAGAAATTTTATTACTAAAATATTTAATTTAATAAGGTCAAAACTAATTTAATACTTACAAATATCTTGTGTATTTCAAGATCAATTAGTCACTAATCTCATATTTTCTCGATTTTAATATTTAGCATTAGAATGTATTTACTTCAATTTTTATAATATTAAAAACGTTAATTCATCTTTGGTTTATGGGTTATATATAAAAGGGGGAACTTAAATTTCCTTTATTGCCCCAATACATGGTATATTAGATTCCTATTCTTGCTGTAAAAACTTGCTACAAACTTATTGGCTTAAAACAATGTAAATGTATTCTACTACAGCTCTGGGAGTCAGAGGATCAAAATGAGTTTTACTGGGATAAAATTAAGGTTTCCTCCGGCTGTCTATTTTGAAGGTTCTAGAGGAGAATCTGTTTCCTTGCCTTGTTCAGTTTCTAGAAGCTGCCCAAATTTCTCAGCTACTCGTCTCCTTCCATCTTCAGAGATATTAATGAATAGATGGAGTCTTTCTCCCATTGCATCACTGTTGAAACAGGTCAGTGGTCACTGGTCTCGTTGTCTAAGGTGTTATCCAAGCTCGTTGTCTCATGACCAAGAGAATTAAGGAGCATGGACACAAAGGGTCATATTGGAGCAAAAGTTTAATAAGCTAAAGAAGAAAGCTCTCCACAGTGGAGAGGGGAGCCCAAGTGGGTTGCCATTTGTACAGTTGAATCCAAAAGCTTTATGAGAAACTCCTGTCATTTCTGTAGCAGTTTGAGTAACTTATCAGTGAAGCTGTCTGCACAACTCCTCTTATGCAGCTGTGGGTATATCTCTAGGAAAGCATAAAGCGCCACTTCTCTTGTTTGTATAACTGTGGATTTGTTTTAGGTGAAACCTCCTCCTGCTTATTCAAGTTTTCACAGAATCCACTGTGAACATGTCTGAAAAGGAGAGAAAACTTCGTCCTGGGAATCCGTTAATCACACAAAACCCAAAAGGCTTCTGTGGTGGAACCTCCCTGCTTATCTGTGCAGGTGCAGTCTGAGTTTTCCCCAGGCTGCTGAATTTTTGCCTGTTGTTGAGATTTTTCAGGCAGGCTGCTTTTCTGAGGACTAGCCTTAGCTATCTACCTAACTGATTTTTCCTTTGTTTCTGCCTCAGTATGACATTGACTTCTCTTCTGCCTCACACTTCCACATTTCAAGACCATTTTGTTTACATTGAGCCTAACAAGATAATACAGGATAATCTCCTATTTTCAGGTCAATTGAGTCACAACCTTAATTTCCCTTTGCCATACAATCTAACATATATTCATGTTTCAGGAATTGAAATGCACACTTTTTAGAAACTCCTGTGAATCACCCTGATAATTTTTTTTATTCTTCTGCATTCATTTTCATAGATCCATCTGTAATGAGGAATGCTCTTGTTAGTTTTGTTTTTGGTTTGATAACTCCTTTGTTTTTCTATCAACTTATCAATCTTCTGATATAAAAAGTTCTACAGGGGTATTTTTATTCACCTTTCTATAGAAGGTGCAAAAATTTCCCTTGCGTCAATTCACTTTTTACTGAGAGTCCTATTGAGTCCTGTTATCAGATCTTTGGCTCAAGATCCAATGGATATGCTCACTTCTTAGGTCAATTTTTGTTATTTAGTCAGAAGTTATCCAGTGAAACTCTACGGTACCTTAGTGAAATATTATTTTACCTTTAATGTCTTCTTTAGTGATTGTCTCAACTTATGAATGTACAAAAAATATGACTAGAATAAAGAGATACCAACATTTTTCTTTTTATTCCATCTGAATTGTTTCATTTACTATTACTACATCTTCTAAAATACAATGCGCCATGATTATTACCATCCCTATGTTTCCCTTCACCTTCATTCCCATACTTCTACCTGTTCCCTTTTTTTGTCATGTTTTCCTTGTTCAATTTCTTAAATGAATACAGAGAGATATGGGTAAAGAGCAAAATAATTGATTTCTTCAAAATAGTATATTAACAATTTAACAATCACAATTCAAGTTTCTGGTTGATACAGACATAGGATAGTTAGTGCAACATTCTCTTTTTATGGATCATATCATATCCCTTCCAACAAATTGCTAGCACTTCTCTATTTCATGTAGTAATAAATAAAGAGTTTATTGATATTGTTGTTTTCACTCCTGCTTTTTCAGCCAGTTAGTGGAAACTCTTTGTAGGGTATAAAAATTGAGGTTATATGTTTTGTTTCTATTATTTTAGTTTGTTTACCTATTTTTTTTCTGAGAATATTTTTGGGTGGCAAAGGTAATTTAATTTTAGGTTTAGGTGGTATTATGGGTTCTCTTTTTATTTTTTGTTTTATTTTTGATTAGTGTAAGCATAAAAGAAAAAGACTTTTTTCATAATAATGAACCATAAGGGACCTAAATTTATGCTACAGTCAAGCATACCATAGACAATTTGTTTATGTATATTGTAACATGTATGTTTGTTCTGTTTTCACAAATGTTTAAAGATCTGCTTTTGGTTATTGGCTTGTAACTTTAGAGGGATGTCAGTTACATAGATCTTCAAATAACAATAAAGAAAGAAACTAGTCAAATGGAAAATTACAGTCACAAATTTGAATAGAAAGCCTTACAAAATTAAATAGGTGTTAAGTTCAGGTAGCCGGTTATCATTAATTCTTGAGCCTTGTAAAAATTACAACAATTAAAAAAGTTGTTACTGTCCAAAAAGAATACTGAGCTCCATGGATCACTGGAGTAACCTAGGTAGGCTATTATAAAACTCTTATGGAGAATGTATAGCCTACATAGAATAGGTTAAATTATTAAATATCAAAACTCCAGAAACTCAGGTAACAGACTTTTAACCCTAGCCGTTTTGCTTGAAAAATGTCTGAAAGTTGTACATAAGAAGCGGTAATAGAATGTTGACCTTTTGAGTGAGTTGAAGACTCATAACAACATTTAAACATGTTTCCTACCTTAAGTAAGTATATCTTTAACACTCCTTCATACTACAGCATGAAATAATTTTTTAGCAATATTGTATAAAAATCACTTTGGCAGAAGACACCAATAAAGGGTACGTGCTTTGGTCCAAAGCTGAGTTGACAGTAGTTCATAGATAAGTAAATTTTTAAAAAAGTAATAGAAGTGATTGAAACAATACTTAAGTATAAAAATATATCTATGCATATGTAAATATGAGTATTTATGAATAAATATGGGAGGTATATATACATACACACATAAATATGCAAGCACATATATAGATCGATTGTTCATTTCAAGGTATCAATTTTTTTGTTTGTTTTAAAAGCATTTGAATTCACATAATACTGACTTAACTGGCCTTTTAGGCATTTTAATGGAAAATCGTCAACATCTGCAATGAGCCCCTCCCTTGGCACTCTATTTGGGGAAATCTTCCTCTTGAACAGTAAGATTTCTGGTTAGATATCCTACCAATTACATTGCCATTTACCCATGTTCAAGCTTACATAAATATAGATCAAAGTAAAATAACGGTGTTTAATATTTTGAGCTGTACAGATTTTTGCCTTTCCATCCTCAGAGCTATAGATTCTAAGATGTAGGACTGATCATTTACCAAGACCACTGTATTAAGCATTCTCCTGAGAAAGGAGATAAAAATGTTAATTTCTATAGGGATGTAGAAGCTGTGGAAACAATTTCTTGTCTGTATTGGGCAATCCTTGTAACATTTGCCCTTTTAGAATCCGATATCTACTGCCTCTAACCCCCTAAGTAAGCTTTGGAATTGTAAGTCCCGGGGTTACTTGAAGTCACATAATATGGTTAGAAGGGTGGAATTTCATTTATTTATGTTTTTCCTTGTAGTTACCATGAAACATTCTTCCCAAAACAAAGCTTGGCATAAAATAGTGTCTTATGGCTTGTATATAGAGTCCCACCCTGCTGTGTAAAACATACAAAAATAAATGAGATCGAATATAGAGAGATTATAACCAATAATAAGCCATACATTTTCAGAGCCTAAAGATGTAAATCTAAGTGTTAGATTACATGACATAGAGTTTATTATTTTCAAATAATTTTAAAAAATATACATATTTAATTATACTTTAAGTTATGGGATACATGTACAGAACATGGAGGTTTGTTACATAGATATATACACGGGCCATGGTGGTTTGCTGCATCCATCAACCCGTCACCTACATTAGGTGTTTCTCCTTGTTATCCCTCCACTAGCCCCCCACCCCTCGACAGGCCCTTGTGTGTGATTGTTCCCTTCCTGTGTCCATGTGTTCTCCTTGTTTAACTCCCACTTATGAGTGAGAACATGTGGTATTTGGTTTTCTGTTCCTGTGTTAGTTTGCGGAGAATAATGGTTTCCTGCTTCAT
The DNA here is from genome assembly GCF_008728515.1 of Papio anubis. Taxonomy (NCBI): domain Eukaryota; kingdom Metazoa; phylum Chordata; class Mammalia; order Primates; family Cercopithecidae; genus Papio; species Papio anubis. The sequence goes on from NC_044996.1 coordinate 27,174,374, forward strand.
CCGTGTCTCTGCAAAGGACATGAACTCATCCTTTTTTATGGCTGCATAGTATTCCATGGTGTATATGTGTCACATTTTCTTTATCCAATCAATCATTGATAGGCATTTGGGTTGGTTCCAAGTTTTCTCTATTGTGAACAGTGCTGCAATAAACATATGTGTGCATGTGTCTTTATAGTAGAATGATTTATAAACCTTTGGGTATATACCCAGTAATGGGATTGCTGTGTCAAAAGGTATTTCTGGTTCTAGGAATCACCGCAATATTTTAGCTATTCTTTTAAGTGGTGAAATTAGTTTGTATTCCTTTATGTTTCTGTCTTATAAACAAAAAACTATCATTTTTCAAGTGCAGCCACAATGTTTTATTTAAGATGTATAAACTTCCATTTTACTTAAAAGTATCTTGGTGTTTATTTTCATCATATGATGGAGAAAGATGAGAAGTTGGTGATATTATTTTTATAATCTCTGAGAGAGAGTTTATCATTTGCTCAGTTGAGCTTGTATTGTCAGTTCGATTTTATCAGAACTAGAAAGCATTGTTTTGGCTTCAAAATTGTCTTTAAAAGATTTAGTACTTAGCACAAAGCAAGCACTACTTTAAGACTATTTGATCACATTTTTGCTATATTTTGTTTCACAATAGAGAAAATATCCTCATTCTAAAAAACTAAGCAGAAAAGATTGACTTAAAAGAAGTTACACCATTTAGTTACTGGCATGTTTTATTCACATATTTACATCTCTTCAATTCTATCATATGTTGGGAAAAGTGTTTAAAAATTGAAAGTCATCAAATAGCAATGATTTACAAATCTGCTCATTTATGGGCTGCATAAAGAAATTGAAATAAAATCTGAAAGTCTTGCATAGAAGAAGTATAGACTATGAATAAGATAATTCAAGTTTAGTGAATGCTCATTATGAAGTCAAAACTCATATAGTATTCATGGCTAAAGTGTTTATACTGTTGATATCACATTTCAGTTCACCCTCTAAGTATTTTGCTGTTGATAGAAGTAGACTGTTACTACTTAAGATATAATAATATTTTCATTTTACAGGGGATACAAAGGCTTACAATTGATTCACAAGATTATACAAATGCATTTAAGATATACAGCTCATCCAAGGTGAAGTCCTATTTCTAGTGTGTAAACTAGAAATAGAATGCTAATAAATTGGAATTTTGTCCTGTGGCCATGTGTTCTAAGGTAGAATAACTATCAGTTTTAAAATAACAACTATGACTTTCATAATTCATTTCCATTGATAAAATATTTTAGCGTACATTTCATCTTATTTTGTTCTCACAATAACTCTGATGTATGGTATTAATATTCTGACCTTATAGGCAATGACATTGTTGCCTATAGTGAGGCTGAAAATGTAATATTAACACCTTAATAGTTTTTTTTAAGTTGCATAGCTACTATGTAGTAGAACCAAGACTTGAACTCAGGTTATCTGACTCTAAATTCATATACCAATCACAAATACAAGTGAGGGGCCAGATGGATAATATAAATAAGAAGAGCGATCAATATTAACTTGATTGAAAAACTGCAAATGCATTTTGCATATACAAAACACACAAGAACATACTGCATTTTCCCCCCTATTTTGATAGAATAGTGAAAGAATTATTGCACTTTTCCCTTCACTATAATACAACCTACAAGACAACATGAGACTGTGTGTAGAAAAAGGGAGTAACAAACAAGTTTAACAAACTCGGTGGATGTAAGACCAGTATACAAAATTCAACTATGTTTTGATATCCTAACAATGAACAATCTAAAATAAAATTAATAAAACAATTATAATCAAAATAACATTGGAAAATAAAATAGTTAAAGCAGTGCAGGAGTTGCATAATGATAATTATAAAATATTGCTGATAGAAATTAAAGATGTGTAAGTGGAGAGATATTCCATGTTCATTATTATCAAGATGACATCGTTGCCCATAGTGAGTTGTAGATTCAATATAATTTTTAATGAAATATCAAGATAATTTTTAACGTAAATTGACAAGCTAATTTTTCAACTTACATTGAAATGCAAAAACCCAAGAACAGCCAAAACGATCTTGAGAGAGAAGAACAAAGTTGGAGGATTCACCTTTCCCTATTTATTGTATTATAAAGCTACAGAAATCAAAAGAGTGTGGCACTGGTGTAAAGATAGAGTTATTGATCAATAGAACAGAAATGAGAGCATATTTTAAAAAATCCTTTGCATTTATAACTAACTAATTTTGACCAAGATGAGAAAATGAGGAAATAACAGTGTTTTCAACAAATAATGTTTGAACAATTGGACAGCCACATGTGACAGAATGAAGTTAAACCTTTATTTCCCCGCATATTAAAAAAACCTCAAAATGGATCAAAGATTTACATGTAATAGAAAAAATTATAATACTCTTAAAAGAAAACGTGCGAGGAAATTTGTATGACTTTGGATTAAGCAATGGTTTCTTAAACATAAAACTGGTAAATGAAAAACTTTTGACAAATTAAATTGAACAGAGTTTATTTGAGGAAAGAATGATTCGTGACTAGGGCTGCACTCAGAAACCAGAGAGCTTCAGAGAGTTCTGCTCTGTAATGCGGACAGTGAATATTTATAGACAAAACACAAAAATGAAGTACAGACATAGCTTGATTGGTTACGGATAGGCTGTTTGCTTATTTGGATATGGTCAGATCAGTTGGCTGCCTGTGATTGGCTGAGTTTGACTGCTGGTGATTTGCTCAGGAACTGTTATCTGTTACAAAAATTTGACTCATAAATTAAGTTTCTGTTTGGTTACATGGTAAGTTAGGTTGCACTTTGTTGCTTAAAAATTCAAAATGTGAAGACAGACTCAGTCTAATGACATACTGCTTAGATAATACAACGAAAGCACAAAGAGCAACATCAAAATAATTTGGGCATTTTCAACATTTTAAAAAGAAATTGTTCCAAATGGGCACTATCATGGAAGTGAAAAGGCAATCACAGAATGAAAAAAGTATATTTATAAATTATATAATTAAAAGGTATATTATCCAGGATATATAAAGAGCCTTTACAGTTCAATAGTAAAGAATGTTTAACTTTATTAAAAATGGGCAAAGGATTTAAATAGACATTTCTATAAAGAGGATATACAAGGAATTAATAAGCACATAAAATGCTCAATATCATCAGACATTACAGAAATGTAAATCAAAACTACAATGAGATATCACTTCACACCTATTAGAATAGCTATGGAAAAACTAAAACGAAAGGAAAAAGTTTCAAATAGAATTTGGAAATATTGGGACTCTCGTGGATTGACGTTGAAAAAGTAAAGTAATGTAACTACCGTGGAGTACCGTTTCTCAGTTCCTCAAAATTCAATCTTAGAGTTACCATATGATCCAGCAGTTCTGCTCCTAGATATATAGACAAGAAAAATTATAATATAATGACCACATAAAAAGGTGCACATGAATGTTTATAGTGGCATTATTCACAATAACCAAAAAGCAGAAACAGCCCAAATATCATTCAAGAGATGGACAAGACAAATCAAGTATATACATACAATGCACTATTATTTACCAACATAGATAAGTGACATCCTGATACATCCTACAACATGGATGAACTTTGAAAATAATATACTAAATGATATAAGCCAACATAAAAGTGTACATATGGTATGAATCCATTAATATGAATTGTCTAGAATAGAAAAATGTATAAAGACAGGAAATATATTAGTGGTTGCCAGGGGCTGCCAAGAGGAAGAAATAGGGAATGACTGTTAAAGCATGTGAGGTTTATGTTGGAGTGACAGAAATATTTTGAAGTTAGATTGTGATTATTAATGCACAACTTCATGAATATACTAAAGCTACTGAATTGTATAATTTAAAAGGGTGAATTCTATGGTAGGTGCAGTTTACTTCAATAATGTTGTTAAAAAGAAACTATAAGTATATATAATAATAATGGCAATTAGCACTTGGCCTTTATAACAAGGACAGAAATACTTGTTCCCTTTTTATTATTAACTCAGTGGTTCTCGAAGCACATTGATGTTTTGATTACGGTTCGCAAAAGAGCATGAATCTGCTACAGTTTTTGCTTGTTTGTGCATCCTGAAATGTTATTTTACTAAAATAGCAGAAGACAGTTGGCAGTGAAATTCTTTCACTTCAATTAATATTCCAGTGCTTTATAATTACAAGCATGGTTAGATTCTGAGAATGAAACAGTTGATACTATTAATATGTAACCTATGCAGATGTCTAGAAGATAACTTTGTTTTTTCCTTTATGGTATACTCCTACAAAGTCATGATGGGGAGCTCCAGGACTCAGAGTCATCTACAAAAATGTGACTTGGTTTAAATCACTGTTTCCCAATCCAGCCTCTCTGTAACACTGAAGGAAAAAAGGAGAGTCATCTTGTTGATAATAGAAGCAGGTAGGCTATCAGTCAATAGTGTGTCCATGAGAATAAAGTATGGGATCTGAAGAGTTCTTACTTTGGGAATGGCGCAGAACCTATATCACCTCCAACAACTCAGTTATTGAGACTCACAAGACTTTAAGGAGTTCACTTCATTTGGGGAATAGAGAAAGGGAAAGAAGAGTCACTAAAGCTATTACAGTAAGAAGGAAATGGGCACAGAAATAAAGGCAATTATAGACCCTAATCACATATTTAAGAATGGTAAAAATGTCAGATTGTATCAAATGAGAAAGACAAACCTACATTCTCCCACTATGATTTATATTGACGTTAATGTTTTTCAACAGATTTTGAGGATTGTACTAATTACCACAGCTCTCTCTATTGTCAGTGTATCACTATTTCTGCTGATCCATGCCTTCTAAAAAACTAACGTGGTTTGGTTTTGTCCATCAAGAAAATTTTTTTTCTCTCTCTTGTTGCCCAGGCTGGAGTGCAATGGCGCAATTTCGGCTCACTGCAACCTCCACCTCCCAGGTTCAAGTGATTCTCCTTTCTCAGCCTCCCAAGTAGCTGGGATTACAGGCACATGCCACCACACTCGGCTAATTTTTGTAATTTTAGTAGAGATAGGGTTTCATCATATTGGTCAGGCTGGTCTCGGACTCCTGACCTCAGGTGACCCGCCCACCTCGGCCTCCCAAAGTGCTGGGATTACAGGTGTGAGCCACCACGCCTGGCCAAGACAAATTTTTCAGTAGAGTTTCTCAATAATTTACTTACATTTCTGAACTTATGGTTTTGTGCATAGGACACCCACATGTAGTGTGATTATTATAATTAGCAATAATTTGGGTAGCACTTTGTATTTTTCTAAGTGGTTTGCAGTAATTTTTCACAATAATTACAAGTACCAATTCACTATTTTCATTTCCATTTCAGAGATAGGAAAATGGCAGAACAGACAGGCTATTTGTCCTGGCTGGGGTCATCGGTTGGGGTATGGACTGAGATATTTTTTTCTTTAAATCTTAGCAAGTAATTTGAGCATTTCAGGAATATCAATTAATATAAGGGCTGGGTCAGTCCTTGTTGCAAGGAGATCTTCAAAAACAAAAGAGAAGTTTTGGTGTTGTAGAGTGTAAACATTTTGGGTTAAAGTCTTTCTGGTATTTTAAATTTTACACATTTTTTTTTTCTATTTTTAAATGGGTTCCTTCGGTTTTACTTTTCTTAATGTGGGGAAGTAACTAAATCAGAAATACATTGTTCAAAAGCACTGTTCTAATATCAAACTTGATTTGAAGGTAGTGAAAATTAAGAATATATTTAAAAAATCTGTAATTTATGAATAAGATAAAGTGTTTAATACATGTATTAAATAGAAGAAAAACAGCAGGGCTTAAATGACCATATATATATGCATCCTCCTTCTAAGAGGAATAGAAAATTGCTTTTAGTCTGTGTCCAGTTAGTTCAGTTTTTCCACTTCATACTATTGAGACCACTGGTAACCCATCAGTCCCCAGGTGGATCAATTGGAATTGCACTTTTCATGACAGAATCTGCACACAGAACCCTTAACAACTGTCTAGTCAAATAGCTGTTATTGATCACATGGAGCTGTGAGCAGGAAAGATAAATGCGTCCTACTTAGAGCTACCTAGTTCCCTTGAATAAAGACAGTTCGTTCTCACTGATTGTTATTTCAGAAATATCAAGTGGTTATAGCAAAGAATACTTACACATAAGCCCATCTTAACAATTTTATTTTAAAGTGTGATAAATAAATGCTGGTATTAAAGTCAAAAAGTGATGTGTAAGCCTTGTTTGCTACACAATTTGATCTCTATTTATCTAAGGAATCAAAATGAATTTTGAAAAGCAATTAAAGCATAAAGCAATTTGATCTTTAATAGACATGCTCAGGCCACTCACTTACTTATTAATAATTGATTTCAATTAACCAGCCCATCAATAATATTTTATTATTTTTGGCATATAAAATTTTATGATAGTATTTTCAAATGCATTAACACTAGGAAAGAATTTAGTAAGAATAGCACAATAAAACAAAAGAAATTGTGGAGTAAAAAAATAGTAATTGCTAGTGAAGAAGCAGAAACTCTAGAGACAAAACCATATTAGTGAAATGCCACTGAACATCAAGAGTTCATTGTGTTTGCCACAGTGCTAGTAGAAAATTAACTTTTAGTATTTCCCATGAGCCAAAGAAATGCTTTATTCAAAATATGTTTTTATTTTATCTGATTTGAAATTGCTAATAGGAAATTGTAGCATGAATCTGGGGGGAAAATCACAGCTCTACTAAAAGCAGCAAAAGAGAATTAAAACTTTTCATAAAATTTGATGGAGAAGCTATTTTTAGTATAATACAAGGTAAGTTATAATTTGAGATGGCTTAGCATGACAGTAATTCTGTGTTAAAAGACCCAAGCCAAACTAATATTTGGTTGGGGAAGCATAGTCTCCCAAAATGGGCAATCTTGAGACATTCACTTTCTAACTGTCATACATCAGACAAGTTACTTAATTATATAGACTTTCATTTTTTCTTATTTATGAAGTAAATATAATAATATATTATTTACAACATTATTGTCAGGATTTAATAAAAGTTCATGTAAAACTCAACATCATGCATGATGGTCACTTGCTTCATATTGATATTAATTAGAACTGATAGTGGATTTAATATAAATATTTGTATTGATGTTAACGTTGATCTTTCATTGCTATGAATATTAGTTTTAGTGTCACTATCAGTATTAGTCTTACGGTTATCATTTCTTTTCTTGCTTATAATTATAATCACAGTGTTTCCAACTTAATGACACTTTAGGGTCATTTAGTCCAATTACCTCACAGTGTAGGAATCTTGTCTATAACATTCACAGCTGATATTTTCAAACAAAATATTGCATTTTGTAACTATTGCTGTGACTTTTTTTGTTGATTTTTTTTTTTAAGTTTGGGGATCTCTTTCCCACAAGTCCAGAAATGAGTAAATGTCGAGTTTAACTTAAATAAAAGGAAATGAAAACATAATTGACATGTAGAAATTAAAATCAGTTTTGAAGTAAATCTATTACACAGTCACAAATGTTTCATTTTAAAATTTAGTTTATTCAGTTTTTTTGCCTTCAAACTAATGATTAAATTTAAGCTTCTCATTTCACATTATCGTAAAAATCATGATTTATCTCTCTTTTCTAATTTTTTCCCTCTTGAACATTTTTGTGTCTGCCCCATGTCACTTTCATATGTCCAGCATGCCATTTTCACAGCATGCCCATTTTTGTCTCATCTCATCTGCACTTTAACAAATATTTATATGTAATGAATGCAATTGGATTCTCATAAACTGTTACTGAAACTGTCTTACTGAGATGACCTATTACTTAATTATTTACTTGGTGACAAGTCCTGTGTTACTAAGGTGTTGGCTGACTTACAAAGTTTCTGTTTTAGTATTTCAAAAAATGAGCTCCAACGAAGTATAGGCTAACCACAGGAAATTTGGAAAATAAAAATGCTCACAAACTTTTAAAAAACTCATTCCTAATGTCTCTTAAAATATTGCTTTATAAATTTCAATTTTTCCCTAAATATAGTTATGTATATAATACTGTATGTTTATTCACCTAATTACTATACACATTTAGAATCATGCTGTACATGGAGTGTTATTTTGAATTGTCCTTTTATATGCCTTAAAATATAAGAGCAAAGACTCCAGAACTAGACTACCAGGCTCTTCCACTCAATAGTTTTATAAACTTGGTTATGTGATATAAGAACCTCTGGGTGCCTCAGTTTCCTCATCTGTAAAATAGGAAGAATAATGGTCGTACCTATCGCATAAAGCTTTCACAAAGATTAAATTCATTATCATATAGGAAGTACTTCCAACAGTGCCTGATATGTGAACAAGCTCTGGAAAAGTATGAGTTGTCAGTACTAATATGGCAGCATTACTATGTCAAAATTGTGTTCTATGGCAGAATATTTTAAAATATATATAATGCCTATATCAGTGTAACCCAAGGTATCTAATCAACCTCTTATCATTGAGCATTTCTGATAGTTCTAATTTTTCACTACATTGTTACTATAATGAGCATCCTTGTACCTAAATGACTCCTCACGTATCAAATATTAGGCACAAATACCTATGGATCTCTCAAAAATGGCTGAATTCTTATGTGATTATTCTACAGGAAGTTGTATTGATTCCAAATATCACCTATGAAGAAGATATTACTCTCATCTTTTAAGCTTTATTTGTAAATATGGACTGCCAAATTGGTTAAATTTTATTATTAATTTGACGGTTTGAAACTATTGACTCTTCCCAGTCAAGTATAAGTTTAATTTCCCTATATAAACAGATCTTTATGCATACACGGAAGTTACATCTTATATAGACCATCTAATTTTTTATTAAGTACATCCCTATTCTTTTCAGAAGATTTATGTTTGTTGTGCCGAATTCTTCCTTTTTTGCCTTCTGTGGGAAGTACACTCAAGCTTAGTACTGGTTTTTTTTGTTTCTCATCTCGTCTTTCTCCGAACTTAAGGAGTTCAAGTAGAATTATAATGTTGCAGATAATTTGAATATCTCTATAGGATGATAACTATGAAAAATTGTGAAGTGCTTTAAATATAGTGATGCATTCACAAGTATGCAGAAGTATATATATTGCTCTATGCATGTACTATCACATAGTCAAATCAATAATGAAAAAATTGAAGCTATTGTAAATTGTTAGATTTAATACATCATAATTTATCATGTCAAATTGCATGTGCTTCTGTTTTCTATAATTTTGGCCTTAATTTTGTAGTATCAAATAAAAATGCAAGTGTCTTAGTTAGCCTTTCTACTTAGGATCTCTTTTTAACAAGGAATTTTGATGGAAATTTGGAGATAAACATATATATATACTTTCAGAAAAGCATGAGTATATTTGTCAGAGTTCTGTAACCATAATTTAATGTAAGACAACATCTGAAACAAACTGATGCATTCATACAGACTTTATATTCACATTACATGATCTTATCTTCACATCAACCAATTTAACAGGTAAGAAGTTTTAATATTGGTTAAAAAACTTGCCCAAGGTTACAAATACATTTGCTGTCAGGGCTCACGTGCTTCTTGATTCCATGATCAGTGCTTTTTTCACTATATATCCTGAGAAATGTACAATTTATGTGTTTTCATGTTTTATTACATTAATCTGAAAGCTACCCAGTTATTTTCACAAAATGTCATATTATTCAAATCTTTATCAAACCCCCAAGCAAGACATTGGAAAACATTATGGATGAATAACTTGAGAAGGAACTTTTTAAAGAAATGGGGAATTATTTGACATTAAGAAGAAAAAACTGTTGAGTGTTACAGAGACCTGTACACAATTTTTGGAAAAAGAATCTGAATTTCCTTTATGTTCTATGACGCTCATAGGGGAAAAGAAAGTCTATAAAGAAAATATAATGTATGAATTACCTTGAGCTCTATGTAGAAAGTGTTCATTAATGAAAAATTACAAAACATTTCTGAGAAATTATAGGTTACAATGACATAAAAATAGTTTATAAATAGTTCAACATAATCAGTGATTGTGCCGTGAACATACAACAGTAAAAATTTAAAAGTGATTGGACATTTTAAGGAGATTCTAAATTGCAACTCTAAATGTGTTTTCTCAAAAGTAATCACAAATACTTTTTGATTTTTAGTGTTTGTGGTACACAGTACATGTATATATTTATGAGGTTCATGAGATATTTTGATACAGGCATGTAATGTGAAATAAACATGTCATGGAGAATGAGCTATCCATCCCCTCAATTATTTATTCATTAAGTTACCAATGGGACAATTACACTTTCAAGTTATTTTAAAAGATACGATTAAATTATTTTTTACCATAGTCACCCTATCATATATTCTTAAAATTCAAATAAGTAGAATATTTTTCAGTTGTTAGTCTAAAGAAAGCAAAATATACTTCTACAACAATTTGATATTGGCTGAATTTTAAAAAGAAACAAAATGGGCAGCCCAGGAAAAATCTACATCAGAATTTGGTATTTATGTCAACTGATACTTCAGAAAAATATCAGCTGAAATTTATTGATTTGTATCCAATAACTACTATGTGCAAGTGCATTAAATTAACACTCATCTTCTGTTAAATATGTTCCACACAATGCTAGAAGCTATGTTATTAGTATTAGTACTTACTAATGTTAAGAATTATCGAATTAAAACAGATATTCCTAAAACAGAGGTGGATGAGCTCTGTCCCCCAGAGTTTTTGAACAAGTAAGTCTGGGGTGAGGCCCAAGAGTTTGTATTACTAAATAGTTCTTAAGTGATGCTGCTGTTTTCATTCCAGGGACTGCGCTTTAAGAACTGCTCTGGGAATAGTGGCTAAGGGTAACAAAGGAGTCAAGTAGACTTTAAATTGAACAAATGGATTGAAAAGAGAAAAGGAATATTGTCAGAAACATAATGGTCAATTAAAAGTTTCATGGGAAAGACAAAAGAGAGTCATACATAGGATTCTTAGATTTTATCATAGGCATGACTGCGGTTGAGAGAATGGAGTAAGGCTCCCTATTTTAACTTTTCCTTCACTTTATCAGAAACAGTATAATGTATTCAGAGTGGAGCTATTTTATATGGCTTTTTAATTATTCTTTTAATTTTGTAATCTGCATATCTTATCTTTAGCAATAGAGAATAATGCCACTGAATTCCTTAAGGAATTGCTTTTTTTCATTTTTTTGTTCTTTTCATTTCTTTTTGGTTGTCATTTTAAGCCCATTTCATTTTAACTGACAGACAAGCATCATTTTCTCCCTTGATGGTAGAAGGATCGAGTAAATTGGATTTGAGATGTTTAATTTAGTCAATTACAGACAAATGGACTTGACGACTCACAGGTTAGTGTGGTGCAGTTCAAGAGCAACAATAGCAACTGAAATAAACTTGTGGACATAAGATTAAGATTTTTTTCAAGGTCATGCCACAGAATTCGTTTGGAAAAGAAATAGCAGTATGCAGACAAAAAGTAAGTATTAAAACCCTGTACTGGACAGACTAACAATACAAGAATGCCTATGAACTCTAGCCAATACCTATTGTCAATTGGTGCTGGTGAAAATTGTGACTTGAAAATATTTTATATCTAAGTACACATCTGTTTTTCATTATTTTCTGTAAATGCATTAAACTATGGATGGAAAAAATTGTAGTCAATATAGGGAGTGATGTACATTTTTGCTCAGTGTTCAGAATATTGGTAAGTGGTTTTTATATTAAATCAAGGGAATATATAACCTATCAATTGGAGGCCAGAAAACCACATATATATATATATAGTTATATATATATACCCTATAGATATATATGGTTATATATTTATATACGGTATACACACACACACACACACACACACACACACATATATATATATAAAATGGTAGAGAAGAGATGGGCATTCTTAACCATTTCTGAGCCATAACAATCTGTTAAAGCACGGATGTCCGATGTTTTGACTTCCCTGGGCCATATGTCAAGAAGAATTGTGTTGGACAACATATAAAATACACTAACACTAACAATATCTGGTGAGCTAAAAAATAAAGATTCGTGTATAATTTTTGTGATATCCACCACCACAGATAAGCAAAAAAGTCCTTGCATTCAAAGGTTTAGATGTAGCTGTAAAGTAAAGTGTATGAATTTCTCAGATTAATGTTTGTAATAGATTAAAAAATAGATAAGATTTGAAAGAAAAATTATTTTGAATTACTAAATATTAAAAACTATATTTATTATATGGTAATATACACATTTATTAATGCATCAATAACAAAAGAATATGTATTAAATATGAGTTAAGATTATTTTTTAACGTTTTACTGTAATAGTAGATGCTGCTTAGCTTGAATAAGACCATTAACATGTGAAGTCACATACTTTATGATGGACATCTAATTGATTTTTATTTTTATTTTTATTTTGATGGTTACAAGAGCAGAAAATATCTATTTGCAAAGACATATTATTGAACATGAAATTAAAGCTTTCATATATATATATATATCCCTTTAGAATGCAAGGACTCGTTTGTCACAATGAACATTAGGATTGTCCAGGGCTGCTTGAGTAAAATTCCAATTGTAAAAAGTTCTTTCTAACATCAATGAGTTCATCTTTGGCTAGTTCAACATCTTTGAAACAGTTTACATCAGAAGAAAGAATTGCGAATCTATGATTCATCTATAGTGCTATCAATGCAGAAATACCTTTTGAAAATGTTCTGATGTGTTTCTAGATCTTTGTAAACTTCTCTTTTCAAATAAATTGACAGAACATTATATAAAACCATTCAATTATGTTAAAATATTTCCCTCAGAATTTAAAGTCAGACATACGTATGTCTGACTCTACTTTTCCTTTTTGGCAACTTAGTCAAGAAAGCTTGAAATTTTTCAGAAGTGTCCATATGGTGACTTCAGAATTTTTAATGATTTATCTTATTCATTTGGTTAAAAATACCTGTCAGGTAAATCAACCAATAGATAAAATGCATTCTTCCAAAATGATCCAAGAGTAAAATTTTTTTTTTTTCAAAAAAGTAACATTTCTGCTGTAATTTGATCCAGAACAGCAAGGCTTGTCTTGAAATTCATTGAATTTCCATATGGTAGAGATGAATATAACATTATATTTCTATTTTTTTAAAAATGTAAATAAGGTGACTCAGAGATCTGCATCTGATTTTATTGATAACATTTATGGCTCTTGACAAAACTCCTTTCAGGTTTGTTGCAAAAGCTTTTGTTGCCAGTGCATGTCTCTGTAAAAAGCAGCGTGTGACAATGACATAAGATGATTTTTTTTCACTGAAGTAGCAAAAGCAGATGTATTGCCAGTCATTGTAGAAGCTCCATCTGTGCAAAGAGTGTGAAGACTTTTTTTTCTTAGTCAAATATTTATTTGGCAAAATAACATTTTACCATTTCTAAACATCATCAGCCCTTGCAATATTCAAAAGGGACCACTCAAAAAATGCGATTTCTCTTTTTAAAAGTGTCAGTGTGCCCATCGTGAACAACAACAAGCTGTTGGCTACACTGAGAGGTGTCTATTGTTTCATCTAGTTACATCGTGAAAGTGAATGTTGAGGATGCCCATTCCTTGATGACCTCCCTCAAAAACGTATCACAGCATTTGAATAAAAAACTACTTCTAAGTGTTTTTCACTGTTCTGTTCCCAAACCATCTTGATCTCTTCCAGTGCAGATAGCTGTGCTATAACCTTTGTAATACTGTGCAAGGAGAAATAGTGAGCAATCTCATGGCCGGTCTAAAAACTACCACAATTTAAATAATAATGAGCGTAAATGATATTTTGAAACTGAAATGTTGGTAAAGACAGGAGGCAGTCAAATGCCTAGGCAGCTAGAGATGAGTCCCCAGTGACATTCCCACCTTCAAGACAAAAAACAGCCTGAAAAGCTAAAAGACCAGACTGCTGGTTTCAGATGAAACCCAAGACCCAGAGTGAGACCTTCTGTTCCTTTTTCGCCCGCCCTTTCCTGATTGATTATTTCTGAATAATGTCTTTTAATTAATCGAATGTTGCCTTTTCCAACACTATCTATGGCCTGCCCCTCCCCTGTTCTGAGCCTATAAAAGTCCTAGGCTCACCCAAATTGGGGGGACATTCTTGCTTTCCGGTAGGGTGACAGCCCCCGCATCTCCTCTCAGCAGAAAACTGTATCATCACTCAATAAAACTCCGCACCTTGTTCCCTCTTTGATTGTCAGCATATGCTCATTCTTCTTGGATACTGCACAAGAGCTTGGGACCCGCTGAGTGCAGATTCCTAGAAAGACTGTCACACTGGCCTTTGGCCCCCACCAGCGGAGGGCAGGTGCCTCATGCAACAAAGTCAGGGGGCGACTGAACTGTTAACATACCACGATCTATCAGGATGTGGATGGTGGAATTAAAAGAGCTAATTAGCACACTAACATCCTCTCTGGGGCTTCAGGGTCTCGAGCATCCTTGCCTGGGCACCACCGCATTCCCTTCTAGGTGACAGGCCTGGTCTGGCGGCGGGCCCCACCAGATCCTGCACTGGCTCACTCACGTGCTCCGGCCTTGCAAGGGGCTGGTCGCAGCAGGCTAAGTTGACAGGGTGACCCTGCTATGAGTCCGGAAAAGGGGCTGAGAGAAAAATTCTGCATCATTTTGGGGACTTATCTGGGATACCTGAATGGTGAGTAAATGTGGACCTAAACTCTTCACTTTTTTCCAAGGCTGCTTCTCCTCAGACTTTCTTCTGAATGCAGAGGAAGCACAGAACCTCTGACTAGCCTGTTGAAAGCAAATGGCGCAGCTACGGAAGACAGGATGCAACCGTGCCACCTCTCTCTCTCTTTGCGGGGAAAGAAATGTTGGCTTTGTTTCCTATCACGAAGGTCTAGCCGTGGTGTAGGACTAGAATAATGTCTTGGGGCAACTGAAGGCATCCGGCTGAGGACACGCCTTGGTGTTGCTGAAAAGTAAGCCCCTGGATTGGCTCCGTCCCCAACCACCAGTTAGGACATCAGCCAAGACCCCCAAAATTTTCTGGTATTTTTCCTTTCTTCTTTGATGGTTTGAAATGGCTCCTATCCTTTTATAATAGTAAGGGTGTTGCTGCAAACTGCAGAGATATTACTAGGTAGAATGAGCATTCAGCCCAGCCATCAGATATGCAATTCAAAATAACAGGCCGGGAGGCCAAGGAGGGCGGATCACCTGAGGTCGAGAGTTCAAGACCAGCCTGACTAACATGGAGAAACCTTGTCTCTACTAAAAATACAAAATTATCGGGGCGTGGTGGCGCATGCCTATAATCCTAGCTACTTGGGAGGCTGAGACAGGAGAATCGCTTGAACCTGGGAGGTGGAGGTTGCGGTGAGCCGAGATGGCGCCATTGCACTTCAGCCTGGGCAACAAGAGTGGAACTCTCTGTCTCAAAATAAATAAATAAATAAGTAAATAAATATAAAATTCGGGTTTCCATCTGGCAAGGAAGCTACAGTGATTAAGAGTTTTTCTCCTGTTGAAGGAACCCATTTACATAAAGCAAGAGGCTTTTCCCCCCAGGCAAATTTAATTGCAGGTCAACCACTTGCATGATAAAAGCTTGTGTCTGATTTTCCACAATTTCAGCTCTTTCTCGACAGGAGATAAGACTCTCACTCAGGGCAATCTTAGAAGATTTGAGGCTCAGTATGTGCTTCTGGATCTGGGAGTCAGAATCCCAGAGTTCATCGTTTTCATTCATCACTTTGTCCAGCAAACATAGGAGCAACCAACCAACCAATTTCATTATATTCCTTGCTTCCCTACGTTTGGTCAAAAGTATTATGTATAGAGTCCTTAAACTCCTTACTTCTCACAAGCAGTGAATCGGGAGTATCAAATGCATTTATTTGACATAAATCTCTAAATAGTTCATGCCAAGGACTACCACTGTTCTCTCTACTATTAGAAGTAGAGTCCTTAGCATTTCTTGATCTAATCATATAAAGCAGCCAACTCCAGAAATCCCAAAACCAACTAAAGAAATTCATCTTTAAAATCTCATTCCTCTAGAACCACTCCTGGTACCAAAATCTGTATTAGACAGGGTTCCCTAAAGCGAAAGAACTAATAGGATAGATAAATATATGAAGGGGAGTTTTTTGGGAGAATTGACTCACATGTTCACAAGGTGAAGTCTCACAATAGGCCATCTGCAAGCTGAGGAACCAGGAAGCCTTCTGAGTCTCAAAACCTCAAAGTAGGGAAGCTGGCAGTACAGCCTTTCGTCTGTGGCTGAAGGCCTGAGAGTTCCCAGCAAATCACTAGTGGAAGTCTCAGAGTCCAGAAGCTGAAGAAATTAGAGTCCGATGTTTGAGGGCAGGAAGCATCCAGCATGGGAGAAATATGGAGGCCAGAAGACTCAACCAGTCTGCTCTTTCCATGCCTGCTTTTATGCTAGCAGCTGATTAGATGGTGCCCATCCAGTTTGAGAAGGATCTGCCTCTCCTAGTCCAGTGAGTCAAATGTTAATCTCTTTTGGCAACATCCTCACAGACACACACACCCAGGAATAATACTTTGCATCCTTCAATTCAAGAAAGTCGACACTCAATATTAACCATCACACCCCCACCCCCACATTTATCATCTATGCTTTTTTTTTTTTTCTTTTCTCCATCATGTCAGGAGTTAACACATATGTGTGAGTACAGGGAGATTTTCTATAAGAGACTTTTTGTTTTTGTTTTTCCCTTTTGGAAAGCGTCTTACTAGGTCAGTTCTCCAATTCTTCCTTTTCTCTCTCTTGTTTGAGGAAGACCCAGATCCACAGCTTCACTTTAGCATTTGGCTTATGATAAGGAGGCAGCAAAGGAGCAGCCCTGCTGGCTGGTGGCTGCAAATGTAGCCAGGGTCACCTGGGACTTAATTGAAATGAATCCATGCACTCCCTGAGGCAGCTTTTTTGTTCTAAACTCATTTCTAAGCTTCAGGTTGAAGCCTTAGAAAGAAAATCTGTGTTGGCTCTGGAAGTGGCCAGCCAGATCCCACACTCATTCACTCATATTCCCTCCTGCAAGTGGCTGAGTGCAGCAGGTCGATAGATGGGGTGCCCCTGCTGCAAGTCCGACAAAGCTTCCAAGAGAAAATTTCTGTATCACTGGCATAAAAAAAATAGACTATTTCTACTGGTGACAAACATCACAGGATCTACCAACAATACTGTGGCTTGTTGCCTACATTTACAAGAAAGAAAATAATATGGAATACCTAAAATCTACCCCAAGTCTGTGGTGATGGTCTGTGGATTCCAGCTCAAGGAGCCTCCATTAAGAGGGTTATCCATAGATGGAACTATGGCTCATAATTACACCTGTTTACACACAGCCTCTTCAATTTTCTACAGGTGAATTATTAAGGTTGCTGTTATGCATGTGATTTTTTCCTACTTTTCTTAGGGAGTTGAAGCATGAAGCAAATTGACTTTCTGTTGTCTTATTTTATTTTATCTTGTTTCACTATTTCTCTCCCAGCATATTTTAAGATAGAAGGAGAAATGGGAAATTTAAGATCTCCTTCCATATTCAGACTTACCATCTAGTCAAAATACATTAAAAACCTCTTAAGACCACTATGAAATGAACGAATTAAACAAATCATGAGCATGAGGTTGGAGGTAGTGAGGAAAAGTCAGGTGATTAAAAAAAACTGATGTATCAAGTGTAAATAATGATGCAAAGTAGAAATGGTGGAAAAAAAACTCCTTTGCAATTTTCTCGCAATATAATTTTATATATATTTTGAGATGGAGTCTCGCTGTCTCCTAGGCTGGAGTGCAGTGGCGCCATCTCGGCTCACTGCAACCTCTGCCTCCCAGGTTCATTCCATTCTCCTGCTTTAGCCTCCTAAGTAGCTGGGACTACATGCGCCCACCACCGTGCCTGGTTAATATTTTTGTATTTTTAGTAGAGACGGGGTTTCACGGTGTTAGCCAGGATGGTCTCGATCTCCTGACCTTGTGATCCGCCTGCCTTGGCCTCCCAAAGTGCTGGGATTATAGGTGTGAGCCACCGCACCCGGCCCCTATATTCTGTTGTTTTAACTGGGCTGAATTTTGAGAACATGAAAGTTATCCTAATTCAAATACAAATATAATATTTTTTAAATTAAAAAAATTCTCGTGCAAGCTCTTTACTTTGATAAATCATTTTTCTCACCTATTGAGACCATCCTGGCTAACACGGTGAAACCCCGTCTGTACTAAAAATACAAAAAAGAAAAAAAATTAGCCGGGTGTTGTGGCGGGCACCTGTAGTCCCAGCTACTGGGGAGGCTGAGGCAGGAGAATGGTGTGAACCCGGGAGGCGGAGTTTGCAGTGAGCCAAGATCACGCCACTGCACTCCAGCCTGGGCAATAAAGTGAGATTCCGTCATAAAAAAAAAAAAAAAAAAAAAATAGAAATAATAATATCTACATGAGGGGATTTTT
The DNA here is from genome assembly GCF_008728515.1 of Papio anubis. Classification (NCBI taxonomy): domain Eukaryota; kingdom Metazoa; phylum Chordata; class Mammalia; order Primates; family Cercopithecidae; genus Papio; species Papio anubis. The sequence continues at coordinate 27,192,949 of NC_044996.1, forward strand.
AAAAGTTCATGAAAAAGTTACTATAAGATATAAATTAAAAATGACTTCTATTTCTCAACATAAGATCTATCAATTTCAAGACACTTTTGTAAGTAATGATAACAGTCACAGTACATTTCTAAAGCACTGGTGATTCTGGAAATTTGACCATGTCACTACAGTATTTGTTATATTACTAACTGAGGAAAAATAGATGCCCTTTAAGGATTTTAATAAGATTAGAAAACAAAAAAGAAGCCAGAAGAATCCAAATCAGAGCTGCGTGATGGATGCCTAATTATTTTCCACTGGAATTCTCACAAAATTGCTGTTATTTTGTGAGAGGAATGATCAAGAGCACTGTTGTGGTGGAGAAAAGCTCTGGTGAAGTTTTTTTGGGTATTTTTTGCTAAATCATTGGTTAACTTTCTCAAAACACTCTCATAATAAGCACACATTATTATTCTTTGGCCCTCCAGAAAACCAAAGCAAAATGCCGTGAGCATTTCAAGAAAATTGTTGCCATTGCTTTTGTTTCTGATTCATCTGCTTTTTCTTTGACTGGACCACTTCCACCTCTTGGTAGCCATTGTTTTGATGTACTTTGTCTTCAGGATCCTACTGGTAAATCTATATTTTATCTCCTGTAACAATTTTTCAAAGAACTGCTTCAGGCTTTTATTCTCATTTGTTTAAAATTTCTACTGAAAGCTCTGCTCTTGTCTGTAGATGACCAAGGTCCAATGGCTTAGATACCCATGAGGTGGAAAGCCTGCTCAATTTTAATTTAGTAGAATTGTGTATGCTGAACCAGCTGAGAGGTCTATGGTGTTGTCTATTGTTTCTGCTGTTAGTTATCAGTCCTCTTAAATTAGGGCATAAAGATTTTTTTTTTTCCTCAAAAATTGGTATGGATGGTCAGCTGCTGTGGGCTTCATCTTAAACATTGTCTCTTTCCATCTTAAAATGAGTTATTCATTCGTAAACTGCTGATTTCTTTAGGGAGTAGTTCCCATAAACTTTGCATAAAGCATCATTGATTTCACCGTTATTCCTTCCAAGCTTTGCCATAAATTTCATGTTTTTTCTTGCTTCTATGTTAGCAGAATCCATGCTGCTCTGATAGGAACCCTTTAAATTGATATATTTTCCTTCTTAGTGCCTCAAACTAGATCCTGTTTAGACATGTTATAACAAGTTAGTAAAAATTTATTTTGCTGCAAAAATTTGAAATATATTCATAGTTGTTCATATTTCACATTTCCAATGAACTTTTCTGAAAGCTTAATGGCAGTGGACTTACGGGAGAGTGAGAGAAGAATAATTTGGGGCACTATGGATAGCCTACTATGGATAGGGCACTATGGATAGCCAATAGTTTCAAGAAATGTTGCTGTAGGTGGGAAACAAAAAACAAGGCAATAACTAAAAAATGAGCCAAGAATAATAGCTTTTTGTTTGTTGTTAAGATTGTGGGATGAAGGGTATGCTTGTATGTCAATGTGAATGCAGTAGGAAGCAAACAATGTCTAATGAAGGAAAAAGGGAAGAATTGTAGCATTATTCTTCAGTAGGCGTAAAAGAAAATCTAGTGCATATAGAGAGGTTCTGGATATAAACAGGCACATGGATAGCTCATCTATATCATCAGGGAATATAAGGGTATAGAGGCTAATTTGGTGGATAGATCTGGTAATGGGAGCCTGTGGAAGTTTGTTTTTTAAAACATTTTGTTATGGAAACTTTCAAATATATATATAAAAAGAGAAAAAGATTGCATCATCTTGCCTATCTTGTTACATAAAAAAAACACACTTTTTTTTTGCTAGACTACTATAATTTAAAAACCAGACATCATATCATTTTTCTCATAAATTCTTCAGTAGTTATTCTAATACATAATTACTAATGGAACCTTTTCTTTGAACATAACTATCACCTCATTTTCATAAGAAATTTTAAAATAATAATATCATCCAAATTTCATTTCATGTTCAAATTTCGCCAATTATCTGAAAACTGTCTATTTACATTTAACTGTATAAATAATGATCAAAACAAGGTCTACAAGTTGCATTTAGTTAATATGTTTCTTTAATCTATTTCAATGTATACCATCTTTTTTAAATACCTCTTCTTTGTTGAAGAATCCAGGCCATTCATGCTCTAAAATTTTCTATATTCTGTATTTGTTCATTTCCATTCTTGTGATACTGTTCAATATGTTCCTCTTGCTTATATGTTTTCTTTACACTAATAGTTGAATCTGAATGGTAGATTGATTCACATTCTATTCTGTTCCTTTGGCAAGAATTCTTAATAGGCTTTGTTATGTACTTTTCATCGAATTAAACCATCATGACTTATTGTTCCTTTTCTATCTATTCTAAAATTATTAATGAGATTAAGTGGTGTCAATCTTCTCCTCTCATTATAAATACTAAATTTTCACCCAGTAGATTGACACTCAATATTCATTGCTTACATCCATTATTTCATTTAAGATAGCAAAATTGATATTTTCCAATTCTAACATTCTCTCTGTATTTTTTGATTAGCTGGAATTGTTCCATATGAAATAACTTTCTATCATTAATTATTCAATTACCTTGTACATAGTAAAGGCAGGATAAATGCTTAACTATTTTTCTTTATCAAATTTTTAAAGTAATGATTTGGTGCTTAGCAGCTTCTATGATTATCAGATTTCTCTTTGAAGAATCATTATAAACTCTCAGAATTTTGACGTAAAGTTCATGTGCTTTAACACATTTTAGACATTATTTTTTCATGTTCCAATTGTCTAATATTTAGGCGAAGACAGAGTCCTTTTAAATTGGCTTCTGTGTTCTTTTGGATTAATCCCATTGCTATTTTTAAGTTTTGTTCTCTTTTAAATAACAAATAATTATTGTGTACATTTATAGAATAAAATGTGATATTTTGGTATATGTATACCTTGTGAAATAATCTGTTTGATAGTTTCCTTACCTCCTGGCACAATGTTATCACCCAGTCTCATGATGTGATTTTTCTGCTTCAGACATGAAAAAGACCATGGAAAGGACTTCTAGGTCCCTTTAGAGAGAAATGGTATGTAGAAATCACATTCTGGTCAAACAGAATGCTAATTATTATTGGGTTTTCATTGCTTGTAGGATATCTCAGTCAACACTGGTAGAATGTTTCATAATTTTACAAAAATAAAATATAAATTGTGAATTCTTCTATCTCTTCTTAATAATTAATAGTACGGGACTTTCTCTTCTTTGATTTTATATTTTTATCTTTTTACACTAAAAATATTTACCCTACGACATTCACATAACTATGTGACTTGTTATACAATATATTAATGATAGATCCAAGGTAACAACACTGATATTTATATTAACAACAGGGTTACAAAATAAACCTTAAGATTTCCTTGCCATTCTTAGGCTATATGCCACCATAATATATAGAAAAAAAAAACCTGTTTTAAATTACTTTAAAAAACTCTTCTATTTATGGTTATAAGTATCTTAATATACAGTTGTAATAATTTGTTTCACTTTGTTTTCAATTCTTAATGTTTGGATTTTCCTTTCTCTAATTTTTTATTACAATTATGTAAAACATTGAGAGGGTCCCAAAGACAAAATTATAAAGAAGGTATATTCACTTTATGTTTTCTCTCCACTATAAAAATCATGTATTAGTTATAGTCTAATCATGCCATTATTTTCATTTTAAAAAACAGTGTTGTACCACTTGCATTTTTCACATATAACTTAAGTATCATTCTATAACATAATGTGGAGGCCTTCATTTGCCTTTTTACAGATTTAGGATATTTCATTGTGTGAATTTATTATAATTTATTTGACTTTACCCTTATTTGGGAACATATGGATTATTTCCATGCCTTTGCCATTAAAAATAGTGTTGTAATCAACCTGCTTGTTCATATGTCATTTAGTGTTTTTTACTTGAGTAACTTTGGGAAGGATTTCTAGAAGTGGATTTGCTGGCTCAAATGATGAATGCAGATATGTTTTGCTAGTTACTGCCAAATTTTCCACATAAGGGTTTCTACCATTTTGCACTCTTAATAGCAATATACAAGAGTGTATGTCTCTAATAAAATATGTTGTCAAACATTAGTATTTTTGGTAATCTGATAGATGCTAATACATTGTAATCAATGTAATTTTTATTTGCCTTTCTCATAGTTGAAATGCTGCTTAAGATTTTTTCACAAGTTTTAGGGCCATTTTATTTTTTCTATCATCTCTTCACATCTTTTGCCAATTTTTCTGTCAGGATGTTGATAATATCAATTTGGAGGAGATCTTTATATATACAAATTTTAGCTTTTTGTCTCTAAGCCAAAATTATCAGTAAGCCTTTTTTTTGTATTTTATAATTGTATATGGTATTTTTACCATACAAATTTAAAAAAACTGTATATAGAACAATGTTTCATTGTTTTCATTTATTATTTCTGGATTTGGGGATCATCATTTGAAAGATTACTACAGCTTCCCATGATAAAGAAATTGACCCACGTTTTCTTCTAATAATTGTATATTTTTATGTTTTACTTATAGATCTCTGATACATTTGGAATTTACATTAGTGCATCATATGAAGACTATATCCAGTTTTATATTATTCCATATAGCTATCTGGCTTTTTAAAATATCACTTATTAAAATGTCCCTCTTTTCTCTACAGATTGAAGATTTTGTCTTCATCATTTATTGAATTTCCATGTGAGCTTGAGCCAACTGGGGAAGTTAAAAAATTCTATCTCATTAATTTGTCTATTGAAGCACCAAAGTCACTTGGTTTTAAAAGAAGTTTTCAGTCTGTTTAAAGGTTTATTAGGGTTAGCCCACTCTCATTATTCTTTATTACAGATTTTTATGTCATTCTTTCTCGTTCACTCTTTCAAATAAACTTCATAATCACTTGGCAAGCTAACGCTATTTTTAATTGTTTTACATTAAAATATATTCTCTTCTGATCATTTCAACTTTCTTAGTAAAACAGAATCAACCAAAAGTAAAGATGGAAGAGATACTGGTATTTGAGGAGGAAAAAGGTATAAAGTAGCTATCTAGAAGAAAGGAGAGCTGTCATTATATGACATCATTAAGGGCTCATTTTAGGTTTGTGTTCTTGAATTTAAAGGGAGATCAGTCTATAGATTGTGTGTTTTCCTCTAGTCACATTCAGCTGCAGTGTACTGATGGGCAATAAACAGGTAACTACATTTAGTTTGGCTAATTTTGTTTAGGAAAGGCAAAGAGTAGAAGCTGAAGTGTAAATAAAAAGAATGATTAAAATAATTAACCATGGAATTTAATTTTATAAGAAAAGAGACAAGAATATTAAAGGAATAAAGGGTATATCAATAAATTTTATTGCTACTTTTAGTGTATTAGAGGAAATGAGCTCATGCTATTAGTGTGAATTATAATAATTAATTTGTACCATTTATTTAGCATTTAATGTGTTCCAGACACTCTGAGAGTTGTTACATATGTATTACGTATTTCTTAGTTATCTGAGGTAAGTACTGTTGTAATACTCATTTTTTAAATGAGTAGATCAGTCTATTATGAAATAAGAAGCCGAGAGATACCTATAAAAAATCCATGCATAACATCATATTTATTGATGAAAGATTGAATGCATTTCTTCTAAATTTGAGAACGAGAAAAGGATATGTGCTTTTGCCACTTCAATGTTTTTTTGGAGGTTCTATCAAAGACAAGTAGGCAAATCAAAGAAATAAAAGTCATGTAGATTAGAAAGTAAGAAAAAAATATATTTGCAGTTGAAATGATCTTATATATTAAAAATCCCAAGGAATACCTGAAAAAGCTATTAATACGAATAAATGAGCTCAGTGAGATTGCTGGATATGAGGTCAATATACCAAATTAGTTGTATTTCTAAATAGTAGAAATGAAAAATCTAAAAATGCAATTGACAGGCTCATCCTTTCTAGTAACTGACCCCTTGCCTAAAATCTTATCTTTTACTCTGTATCTGCTTCCAAAGAAATGGGTACTTGATTTTCTTTGTGTACTTGATAAGTAAGTAACCCACTTACTTATTTGGATTGTCTGCTCACACACATGAACTCACACAACACACAAAAAGTAGTAAAGATAGTAGTTGTTGGTTCTTCTTGTCTTGATGGTGAAAATATTTTCTGTTTAATACTAGAGCATTAAACTGAGAGTTCTTATGGAATCCAAATTGTATTATTTTGTTTATTTGACTTCTTTACTTAATTTTCTTAATAATTGCCACTTTTTAATTGCCAATTAATAATAAATTGGCGTGGCTGGAAGATCCTCTGAACAGCTGCACAGCTGGATGGGCATATGTTTGAGATTTTAAAATAGTCTCCTATTTATTCCTTTTAATCAAAAACACTTGTGCTCAAAGAAGCACTTATTAGCAAGGGATACTGAGTATATAAGAAAATGCCTTTTGTTAAAATAATCTTTTTAGCTTTATCCTTTAACTTTCATGCTGAACTTCTATCAAGAATTTTAACCTGAAATTTGTTTCTGAAAATTCCCACTTTTTAATGATTTATTTTGTTTATAATTGACATAATTGGACATGTTCATGTAGTACAGTATGATATTTTTATACCTGTATACATTGTGTAATGATTAAATAAGGGTAATTAGCATATACATCACCTCAAATATTTATCATGTTGTGGTGAGAAGATTCAAAATTCTCCTGTAGCTATTTTGAAATATGTATTGTTGTAAACTATAGTCGCCTTACGGCACAAGATAAAACTACAACCTATTTCTCCTATCTAACTGTAACTTTGTCCCTGTTGACTAACCTCTCCCCATTTCCCCCTCCCCTACCATCTCTAGGCTCTGGAAACCACAATTTTATTCTCGACTTATTTAAAATCAACATTTTTAGATTCCACATATAAGTGGACTCATGTGGTATTTGTCCTTCTATACTTGGTTTATTTCAGTTAACATAATGTCCTATAGATTAATCCATGTTGTCACAAATGAAAGAATTCCATTCTTTTTATGACTGAAGAGTATTCCATTGTTTATATATTCCACATTTAAAATCTATTCATCTGGCTTGGTGCAGTGGCTCACGCCTGTAATCCCACCATTTTGCAAGGCCGGGGTGGGCAGATGACAAGGTCAGGAGATCGAGACCATCCTGGCTAACACGGTGAAACCCTGTCTCTACTAAAAATACAAACAACAACAACAACAAATTGACCAGGCTGGTGGCACACACCTGTAGTCCCAACTACTCAGGAGGCTGAGGCAAGAGAATTGCTTGAACCCAGGAGGCAGAGGTTGCAGTGAGCCAAGATCATGCCACTGCACTCCAGCTGGAGCAACAGAGTGAGACTTTGTGTCAAAAATAAACAAATAAACAAATAAAAATCAATTCATCTGTTGCTAAACACTTAGGTTGACTCCATACCTTTACTATTGTGAATATTGCTGCAATAAAAATGTGAATGCAGATATCTCTTTGACATACTGATTTTATTTACTTTGGATAAAACATTGATGAAAAAAATTGAAGCAGACACACATAAATGGAGATATATCTTGTGTTTTTGAATTTCAAAAATTAATTTAATATAAATGTCTATATTACCCCAAATGGTCTATAGATTCAATGTAATCAGTGTCAGAATAATAATGACATTTTTCACAGAAACAGAAACATCAATTCTATAATTTTTATGGAACCAAAAAAACCAAAATAGCCAAAGCAATCCTGAGCAGAAGCTTAAGGCATCATATTACCTGACTTCAAAATATACTACAAAGCTATAGTAACCAAAACAGCATGGTACTCAATTAAAAATATACATATCAATCAATTGAACAAAATAGAGAATGCAGAAATCCACACATATATGGCTAATTGAATTTTTGACAAAAGCATCAATAACATATGTTGGAGAAAGAACAATCTCTTCAATAGATACTGCTGGAAAAACTGGATATCCACATGCAGGGCAAAACTAGACTCTTATCTCTCACCACACACAAAAATCAACTCAAAATAGATTAAGGACTTAAATTTAAGGCCTTAAACTATGAACATAGTAGAAGAAAACATGGTGGAAACATTTCAGGACAATGGTGTAGGCAAGAATTTTTGGATAAGGCTTTAAAATATAGGCAACAAAGCAAAAATAGACAAATGGGATTACATCAAATGAAGAAGCTTCTGTATGGCAAAGGAAACAACAAACTGAAAAGAAAACTTACAGAAAAAGAGAAAATATTCACAAACTGTGTCTCTGAGAAGATGTTAATATTCAGAATACATAAGCAACTCAAACAACTCAACAGCAAATAAATACATATAATCTGACTAAAAATAAGGAACAACTCTGGATCTAAATAAACGTGTCCTGAAGGAAAACATACAAATAGCCAACAGGTATGTGAGAAAATACCCATCATCACTAATCATCAGAGAAATACAAATAGAAAAATCACAATGAATTAGCACCTCACCACAGTTAGAATGGCTATTATCAAAAATACAAAATAATAATAATAATAATAACAGTTAATGGAGAGAATGTGAATAAAAAGCAACTCTTACACACTTTTGGTAAAAACGTTAGTACAGCTATTAAGGACAAAAAGTATAACTACCATATGATACAAAATATCCTTATTTCTGATCTTTGTTTCATATTTCCACCATATAGTGGATACCTTGCTCTCCCCTATAACTTTCCCTATCCTCTATGATTATATCAAATAGGTTTTTCATGGGAGATAACCTCCTGCGTCCATCTGGCTTTGCACATTTCTGTGTGAAATTAGCATTGTAATAATAAATGGCATGTTTTCAAGGCTACTTTCCAATCTTACAGTTAACTTTAGAATCACAGAAAGCAGACAATTTTTGTAGAGTATTATTCAGGTTGATTTGTATCCTAAAACATTTTTCCCCACCCACCCCATTTTCTCCCCAAATTCCCCAGTTATTTCAGATTTAAATAAGTCAAATTTTCTCTACTTCAAAAAAAATCTGATCCAGAATATAAGACTAATGCTCTCTTGCCCTTTAATACCACCAAGTAAATATATCTGGGTTCTAAATGGATTGTACCACTTCTTAGAAAATAATAAGATCCACGAGGACTTGGTACTGTGAATAGTCTATGACTTTGAGCTAACCATTTTCTTCCTCTAATTTTCCTTTTATTAATCTACAAAATAATAGAACATTCTAGAATCTATACAATTTACAAGATGCTTCTAGGATCTAAGAATTTGTGCTCTATTTTCTTTCTTTCTTTTTTTTTAAGATCCTGAACAACACCCTGAATGTGCTTTATTTTTCCATGAGTTTTGACTTTTTTTTTGCAGTGTCAAAACAGAGATCTACCTCTATTATTGATCATGTGAAAATTGTTATCATACCTAACCCAGTAATCGTCACTGGTTTTTAACCAAGTCAACCAAGACTTTGTTTCCTACAGAAGCCATTACCATGAGTTCAATAGATATGGGAGTTCACTGTGTTCTATATTATCAGTACCCAATGTTTTCCTCTAATTTCCAGCATTCTTTTCAAAATTATTTACTCAGTACTTAATAAACAACTATCACACTAGACAATTTTCTAGGTGATAGGAACACAAAGATCAATAATAATAATTTTATGCCAAGTTTTCAACCGGAGATAATTCTGCAGTCTCCCCAGGGAGATTTGACAATGTCTGCAGATATTTGTGGTTGTCACAACTCAGCAGGTGGATGCTACAGGCATACAGTGTGTGAAGGCAAAGAGATACTGCAAATATCCAGCAATGCATAGAAAAGTGCTCCACTAAAGAAAGTTATTCAGCCTAAAATCCCAGTAGAGCTGAGTTTGAGAAGCATTGATCTATCCCATTAAGAACACATCTATGCAGGGCCGGGCGCAGTGGCTCATGCCTGTCACCCTGGCATTTTGTGAGGCCGAGGTGGGCAGATCACGAGGTCAGGAGATTGACACCGGCCTGACCAACATGGTGAAACCCCGTCTCTACTAAAAATACAAAAATCAGCCAGATGTGGTGGTGCATGCCTGTAGTCCCAGCTACTCAGAAGGCTGAGTCGGGAGAATTGCTTGAATCCGGGAGGCGGAGGTTGCAGTGAGCCGAGATCACACCACTGCACTCCAGCCTGACGACAGAGCAAGACTCCGCCAAGAAAAAAAAAAACAAACAAACAAAAACAAAAACAAACAAACAAAAAAAGCCATGAAAACATCTATACAATTCACCCATTACGTTGTAAATGTTTGAGGAAAATACACTGTAATGCATATTAAAAGAGAGTATGCACCTGCTTCTAAAGGTTGTACTATAGGAAAGAAAGTAGATGGCTAAGAGTAAACTTTAAATATAGGTAAAAATACAAGTTCAGGGTAGGTGTAATAAGTAATATGCAAGCCCAGCACAAAATCAAAGAGCAACTATGTAAAAATTAAAATAAAAGTACAATGATGCAATAAGTGATTCCCATAACTATGTGCAGTGGCACTGAGAGTATGTATGTACATGTTCCCAGTTCAAAGTTTAGACCTTCTAAAATGGAAAACCTGTAGTTTCATCTTTATATATAAACCATAGAAATTTGGAACATCTACATTCTTTGACTGAGCAATAGCCACTATATTTCAACAACTGTATTGAGGTTTGATAAATATTGCATATATAAAGAGTACAATCTAAGTTTTGACATAAGGTACACTGTCATGAAATAACAAACACAATAAAGATAATAAACATATGTACCCCCCAAAGTTTTATACACTTTTGTAACTTTTTTTGTCCCATCTTTTCTCCCTCTCCCCAGGTCAGCAATGCTTTGAGTTTGACCATGCAGATTATGTTACATTTTTAAAGAGTTTTATATAAGTGGAATCAATTCTATCCAGTATAATTATTTTGAGATTTATTTATGTGCCTGCATTTAACACTGGTTTTATTATTTTTACTGCTTTGAAGTATTCTATTATAGGGATACACCTCAGTTTATACATTTACATATTGATGTGTATTTAGGTTACTTTCACTTTTTGCTAATACAAATAAAGCTGCTCTGAACATTCAGGTAGAAATGCTTGTAAGGATATATGCTTCCTTTTGTCATGGATAAATACCTAGAAGTGAAATGGCTGGGTCAAATGATATATTAATGTGTAAATATTTAAGACACTGTCAAACTGTATTCAAATGTGATTGTACCCTTTTGCAATGTATGAGAGCTCCCATTTTTCCACATCTTCACCAAAACTTAATATGATTAGTCTTTAAATTTTATTTATTCTAATTAATTTGTAGTGGTATCACATTGTGGATTCAATTTGCGCTTCCCTGACAGTTAAGCATATTTATCAGTATTATATGTGCTTAAGCTATATCTCCTTTGATTCATGTCTATATTGGAGATACTTGTTTTTCTTATTACAGTTTGGGTATCCTAATACAAAAATTAAAAAAAAAAACCCGAAATGCTACAAAATCTAAAATCTTTTGAGCAATGACATGACAATCAAAGGAAGTGTTCATTGGAGCATTTTGGATTTCAGATTTTTGAATTATGGATGCTGAACCAGTATAATTCAAATATTTCAAGTCTGCAAAAATCCCAAATTTGAAACACTTCTGGTCTAAAGCATTTCTGATAAGGGATACTCAACCTGTATTGAGATTTGAGATTTTTTTAAAAATATGTTCTTTATACAAGACCATTGTAAGAAATATCAATTGCAAATATTTTCTCTGCGTTGGTGGGTTTTCTTAACATTATGTAAACAGTGTCTCTTAGAAAACAAATGGTTTCAATTATCAGGGGAAACCCCATCCCTGATATTCAATGTGGCTTCTTTTCTATTTCCCTATGTGTTGGCTGGTCTGAGAAACAAAGGGAAAGAGTACAAAAGAGAGAAATTTTAAAGCTGGGTGTCCAGCAGAGACATCACATGTTGGCAGGTTCCGTGATGCTCCCTGAGCTGTAAAACCAGCAAGGTTTCATTAGTAATTTTCAAAGGGGAGGGAGTGGGTGAATAGGGTGTGGGTCAGAGAGATCACACACTTTAAGGGTAACAAAAGATCACAAAGCAGGAGGTCAGGGTGAGATCACAAGGTCAAGGTGAAACTAGAATCACTAATGAACTTCCATGTCCAACTGTGCATGCATTGTCATTGATAAACAAGGTTCAAGAACAGAGAACCGGTCTGACTATAGTTTGCCAGGCTGTAATTTCCTAATCCTAGCAAGCCTGGGGGCGCTGCAGGAGACTAGGGTGTGTTTCATCCCTATCTACATCTGCATAAAGGCAATCACTCCCAGAGCAGCCATTCAGAGGCCTCCTCTAGGAATGCATTCTTTCCCACAGCTGTTAATTATTAATATTCCTTACTGGGGAAAGAATTCAGCGACATTTATCTTACCCATTTTCAGTAGTAAGAGAAATATGACTCTGCTCCGCCTGGCCTGCAGACAGTCAGACTTTAAAGTTATCTCCCTTGTTCCCTGAAAATCGCTGTTATCCTGTTTTTAATGTGCCCAGATTTCATATTGTTCGAATACACATGCTCTATAAACAATTTGTGCAGTTAACACAATCATCACAGGGTCCTGAGGTGACATTCATCCTCAGCTTACGAAGATCACAGGATTAAGAGATTAAAGTAAAGACAGGCATAGGAAATCACAAGAGTATTGATTGGGGAAGGGATAAATGTCCATGAAATCTTCACAATTTAAGTTCTTGTGCCACTGCTTCAGTCAGTCTCTCCATTCAGGGACCCTGAATTCTCGCAACATTCAATTTTGATAATGCTTTCTTTTTACACGTTGGGTTTTGGGTATCATATCCAAGAAATAGTTACCTAACCCAAGGTCACAAATATTTGCTTCAAAGTTTTTGTTTAGTAGGTTTACATGTCAAGGTTTTACATTTGAATCTAGAATCAATTTTGAGTTAATTAACAAACATGTTGGAGGCATGGATACAAATTTATTCTTTTGCAATTGGATACCCAATTTTCCTAGCATGGTTTCTTGAAAAGACTATTTATCCTTTGTCTAAATTGCCTTCATATACTTGTCAAAAATCGGTTGTTAATAGAGGAAAAGATTCTGGAATAATTGCAGAGTTTGAAGCACGAGAAATCCATTTCTTCACCTAGACGACAATTGCACTGGCAGAATCTGTCTGATGTAATGATTTTGGAGCTCTGGAGTCAATTCAAAGGCATGCAACTTACAGATGAAGTTTTAGACTGTAAATTAGAGTTAATTTCAGTCGATTTCAGCTATTACATTGGTAGTACATAGACACCCACCACCACCAGCCCTGCAGCAGACAGTTATGCGTGTGTTCCTGGAGCAGCTTGCATTCAGCTTCCAGAGGCAGAATGGGAAATATGGATGCTCCACTCCTGATGAATGAGATCTATGTTCTGATTGCTGATTGCTGCTTCTGATTGCAGACGTGCAGACACAGAGGTGAGCAGCCATTATTGCAACCCTCACCAACTTTGTTGCAACTTCTTCCTCTCTGGCTGAAGTAATTCTCCTCCCTCCCTGAATTCATTCTCTCTTTTTCCCCTGTAAGCAACCAGACATTTAAGAACTGGGACATTCAAAAGCACCCACGTGTGAAAAATTTAGAAATTCACCACACATGCCCAACCAAAGGCACAAGATCAGAAAATACCTGAAAAGGCCTGAAGTTTACACCTCAGAATTATACAGCCTACAAGATTTGTAAAAATAAATAAATCAGTAAAACCTGGGGAAGAGGGAAAACCTGAATTCCAAAGTTCCCACACTGTAAGATACAAATAGGAATTTTTGACAAAAAATCACAAAGCATACAGAGAAATAGAAAAATGTGGCCCATTCAAAGAAGAAAAATTAAAAGTCCAGAAACTATTGTGGACAAAAACCTGATACAGACTTACTGTATCTTACTGTATCTTATGATAAAGACTTATATAAGCACTTTAAATACCTGTATTGAAAATAATCAATGAACTAAAGAAGAAGTAGAGAAAGTGAAGAAAATAATGTATTAACAAAATAGAAATATCAATAAAGAGAGAAAACAGTAAAAGAAACAAAAATTATGGAATTAAAAAGTACAAAAACTGAAATAAAAAATTCACTAGAGAGACTAATAAACAGATTTGAGCAGGCAAAAGAAAGAACCAGTGAAATTAAAGATATAACAATTGAAATTATCAAGTCTGAAAAAAAGAGAGAAATAAAAATTGAATAAATGGGAACAGAGCCTAAGGGACCTGTGTGACACCATCAAGCAGACAAAAATATACATTGTTACAGTTTCAAAGGAAACAAGAAAAAAGAGGAGGAGAGATATTATTTGAAGAAATAATGGCCAAAATTGGATAAAATTTGGTGAAATATTTGACTATAAACATCAAATAACCTCACAAAATCCCAAGTAAAATAAATTCAAAGATATTCTCATTGGAACACAATTATAATCAAATTATCAAAAGACAATGGAAAACAGAGAGTCTTGACAGCAAGCAGCAAGACAGAAATGACTCATCACAACGAAGGGATTCTCAATTAATTTAGCAGCAGAGTTCTCATCAGAAATTTTGAAGACCAGAAGGAAATGGGCAGATATATTCAATGCACTAAAAAATCATCAACTGAGAATCCTGTATCTGGCAAAACTCTCCTTTAAAAAGAGACACAAACTAAAACTTTCCAGATTTAAAAAAAAAAAACAAAACGCTGAGGGACATTGTTACCACCAGACCTATCCTGTAAGAAATATTAGAGTGTTCCCTTTAATGAAAGAATAGTACTCAAAAACTCAAAGATTTCTAATGAAATGGAGATCATGGTAAAGAAAATACATGGGCAGGTGACATTATCAAGATGGCTGACTAGAAGCTGCTAGTCCTAATCCCCCTTCACAAAGGCAGCCAGGACAATGAATAAACAATTACATTTAAATGAAAATAGCTGAGAGAGAGTGCTGGACTGTACGAGAGAAGTAACAGAAATCCTGGTGAACACAGAAACTCAGGATGGCCACATAGAGAATAGACGGAAAGGTTTCTACCACTCCAAACCCCAACTGGAATCAGGTTGGAACCAAGTACAAGTAGTCCCCTGCATCACAGGAAATGGTGTCTAATTATAAAATCTAAAAATATAATAACTATGGCTTATAATTACACTTTTTGTTTTTACATGATTTAAGAAACTAATGAATTAAAATTATTAGTCTATGTTTTTAGAAACATGACATATAGGGGTATAGTTTCATGACATAAACTAAAGGTGGTAGGACATAGCTTCATAGAAGCATACTCTTTATATGTTATTGAAATTTAGCTTATGCCTTGGACTGATGCAGTCTACAAATTTAAAAATAAATAAATAAATAAATCCCTGGAAAAGAGGGAAATCCTGATTTGCAAAGTTACTACATTATAAAAATTCACATTAGAGTGTTTTAATTTTAATATGTAAAATGTAATTCTCATGGTAACCATAGAGGAAATACCTATATAATATGCATAAAAGGAAATGAGAAAAAATATGAAATGTTTTACTACAAAAAATAAACTAAACCCAAAAGAAAATAATATTTTTTCAAGATTATGGCTAGGAGACAATGTTAGTGTGCCCCTCCCGTGTGGAAAGACAGAATAGCAGGTAGAGATTCACATTGTGATTTTTTTTTTTCCAAGAACCACCATAGGAACTTAAAAAACTGAAAGAATCCACATGCTCTTTGAATGAAGCACCAGGCTTCAGCCTACTCCATAAGACAGGTGAAAAATTTTAAGTTTCCAGAGTGTGAAAGGCTTGCTGTTCAAATCATTTTGATAACAAAATATTTTGTTATCAAAAAATTGTTTGAGGAGCACACATCCCTGCCAGGGAATCTGAAAATCTAGGCCACAGGAGATGGCCTTGACCCTATCCAGAGCTGGAACAAATTTAGGGAGTTGCATGAAATATAAAAGTAGAAGCAGCAACGGGCAGTGACTTGTAGGCATTACCAGTCTCCAGCATATACTGAGGGAAGGCATTCCTGACTATATCTCACAGGGGCCCTCAGAGAAGTCAGCCAACAAGCTCAGGGGGTGTTTGCAGGGTCAAAGAAGCTCCCAACTGAATTTTGTGATATAATTTCAAGTGGGGACAAACTCCCTTGAACATAGCCTGGGTTGGAGTGGTGAGCAGAATATGCACTGCAGAAATGAGTACAGGAGATGGGTGCCCAGCCTTATTAGCAGATGGGGAGGGATGTGGCCTAAAAGCCATGGTTGCTATCTCTGTGGGGAAGCTTATGGCCTGGGGCAAGTGTAAGTCATGTGCTCAGGCTGCTGAATCTAAACTGAGCAATGTTAATGGGGCATTGCAGGAATGAAACTGGCCTTGTACACTGTGTGGAAGCTGAGTGAAGCTTACTGCTGCCCGCTACTCTCCTTTCAATTTGTGAACTGTTCTACACAACAGATGCAGTTATACTCCCTTCTGAAACATTATCCCAGGGGCCTGAGAACCACCTCCCATCTCCACAGGGGCTGCAACCTGACCCACCCAAGGAGAATATGAGCTCAGACCCACATAAACCTTCCTCCATCTGGTGGCATTTATCCACCTCTGGCAGCTAAACACAAAAGACATAAACTTTTGGGAGCCTTATGACCCTGCCCATTGCCTGAGAAACCAGAATACTTCCCCTGGGCAACTTAGGAAAAGCTCAAATCTCACTGCTACTAACACAGCTGGTGCTCTCTTACAAGCACCACCTCCAGGCTGAAGGTCAACCAACACACATCATTTAAACACCTCTCAGTTGAATAACACTGTGTCCAGGAAGGAGAAAATGGCTGTGTGGTCTCAGCTAACGCCACTGTTTGCAACACTCTGGCTAAACAGAAATCCTGAGTTTGTCCACGTGACAAGTTCACTACCAGTATAACCAGCATGCAAGAAAGCCATCACACCAAGCCTATATACAACCAAAGAATGTTACAGAAGCTATGTCATTGCCCTTCTACATCCATCAGAGCAGGTGTTAGTACACACTGCTGGGATATTTGAAGAAATGTCACATCACTGAATCCTTTGCAGACATTCTCCAGAACCATCCAAGAATCTGGAAACCCTACAGGCTGGATAGACCCAGAAGAGCAACAGCAATCACTGAAGTCTGAATCTCAGGAGTCCTATTTTCAGGAGAAGGAGGAGAACACCATATCAAGGGAACACCCCATGGGACAAAATAATTCGAATGGCAGGTCTTGAGTCCCAGATCTTTCTGCTGGTGGAAAGTTACTCACAGTAGAAACACAATTGCACTGCTGGGTGCAGGAGGGAAAGTCTGCAACTTTACCACAACTGGCAGACAGCCTCTATGATGATGAAGGGTCTTGGAGAAGGCATCCTTATTCCCCACTGGTGTGTCCCCTGGTACACCACTGCAGACACACCTGGAGCTTCTCCCACAGGAACACAGCATGGCTGCATGTATAGATAGCCTTCCTGGAACAATTCAGGGTGATTGCAGCCCCACAGGAGGAGCACTCTCCAGACTCAGGCCTGCATGAGAGGCAAAGTCACAATTTCTCCCTACTTGGAACATCAATATTGCTCTAGATGAAAAGAGGTGCCTGTCTGATGTGAATAGCCAGAACACTGGAACAGTGGTCAGACTGTGAGGTGAACATATTTCCTGCCGACATGGCGGGTGAGCTGAGATAGCTCCCACCCTTCACCCTGATAAAATCTCAGCACATCTAACTGAGAGCTAATCCAGCCTCCTTCACCACCTTCATACTTGCTTTAGCTATAGCTGGTGCCTACCCAGGGATACCTTCCCTATTGCCCTGAAGTCTGAATCATCAACTAAGCAAATAAAATACTGAGGAGGGTATTAAATAATTAAGTAAAGTACACACTGTGAGAGAATTAGATAAGTTTCAAGAGATCCCTGCCATACCACATACCAAAGCAATAGGAGACACTGAACTTGCCCACACACAAACTATGTCACCACTACAACCAGAATCTGGGAAATCCAGTGCACAAAGACTCAATATAACTAAGAAACTCATATAGAATTTTCACCCCTAAAAGTACCTAGAATTAAATTAGACTATAATAAACTATAAGCCATAAAGTCAGATCCTTAAAATGAAAATGTATTAAAAAGCACAGTCCTATCAAAAATAAATTTAAGAGCAATTTTCAGAAATACTATACTCAATTGAGAAGGAACAGAAAAAGTAATACTGGTAATAGGACAAAACAGGGTTTGATAACACCCCCAAAAGATCACACTAGCTCCCAAGCAATGGATCCAAGTGAAGATGAAATCTGTGAAATGCCAGATAAAGAATTCAGATGGTTGCTTATTAAGCTACTCAAGGAAATACTGGAGAAATGTAAAAGGCAGTTAAAAAATTTTTTTAAGTTAGAATATGAATAAAATTTCCAGAAATATAGATATCATAAAGAAAAAATAATCAGAGCTTCTGGAAATGAAAGACACACGTAGGGATATACAAAATTCAGTGGAAAGTTTCAACAATAGGAAAGAACAAGTAGAAGAAAGAATTTGAGATCTCAAAAGTAAGGCTTTCAAATTGACACAATCAGACAAAGACAAAGAAAAAAGATTTTAAAATGAACAAAGTCTCCCAGAAATATGGGACTATGTAAAATGTCCAAACCTAAAAATAATTGGTGCTCCTGAGGGAGAAAATCTATCTAAAAGTTTGGAAAAAATTATTTGAGAGGATAATTGAGGAAAACTGTGGCCTTGCTAAAGATCTATGCAATGAAATATAAGAAGGTCAAAGTACTTCTGGGAAATTCATCACAAAAAGATCATTACAAAGGCATATAGTCTTCAGGCTATCTAAAATCAAGATGAAGGAAATAATTTTAAGTGCTGTGAGACAAAATCATCAGGTAACTTACACAGTAAAACCTATCAGACTAACAGCAGATTTCTCAGCAGAAACCTTAAAAGCCAGGAGGGATTAGGGTCCCATCTTTAGCTTCATTAAACAAAAATAATTCTCAGCCAAGAATTCTGTATCTAGTAAAACTGGGCTGCATAAATGAAGCAGGGATAAAGTCTTTTTGCTACAAACAAATGCTGAGAGACCAATATCCAGAAACTACAAGGAAATCAAACATCTAGAAAAAAATTAATAATCTAACTGGTGTGAGATGGTATCTCATTGTGGTTTTGATTTGCATTTCTCTGATGGCCAGTGATGATGAGCATTTTTTCATGTGTCTGTTGGCTGTATGAATGTCTTCTTTTGAGAAATGTCTGTTCATATCCTTTGCCCACTTTTTGATGGGGTTGTTTGTTTTTTTCTTGTAAATTTGTTTGAGTTCTTTGTAGGTTCTGGATATTAGCCCTTTGTCACATGAGTAGATTGCAAAAATTTTCTCCCATTCTGTAGGTTGCCTGTTCACTCTGATGGTAGTTTCTTTTGCTGTGCAGAAGCTCTTTAGTTTAATGAGATCCCATTTGTCAATTTTGGCTTTTGTTGCTGTTGCTTTTGGTGTTTTAGACATGAAGTCTTTGCCCATGCCTATGTCCTGAATGGTACTACCTAGGTTTTCCTCTAGGATTTTTATGGTATTAGGTCTAACATTTAAGTCTCTAATCCATCTTGAATTAATTTTTGTACAAGGAGTAAGGAAAGGATCCAGTTTCAGCTTTGTACTTATGGCTAGCCAATTTTCCCAGCACCATTTATTAAATAGGGAATCCTTTCCCCATTTCTTGTTTTTCTCAGGTTTGTCAAAGATCAGATGGCTGTAGATGTGTGGTATTATTTCTGAGGACTCTGTTCTGTTCCATTGGTCTATATCTCTGTTTTGGTACCAGTACCATGCTGTTTTGGTTACTGTAGCCTTGTAGTATAGTTTGAAGTCAGGTAGCGTGATGCCTCCAGCTTTGTTCTTTTGACTTAGGATTGTCTTGCAGATGTGGGCTCTTTTTTGGTTCCATATGAACTTTAAAGCAGTTTTTTCCAATTCTGTGAAGAAACTCATTGGTAGCTTGATGGGCATGGCATTGAATCTATAAATTACCTTGGGCAGTATGGCCATTTTCACGATATTGATTCTTCCTATCCATGAGCATAGTATGTTCTTCCATTTGTTTGTGTCCTCTTTTATTTCACTGAGCAGTGGTTTGTAGTTCTCCTTGAAGAGGTCCTTTACATCCCTTGTAAGTTGGATTCCTAGGTATTTTCTTCTCTTTGAAGCAATTGTGAATGGAAGTTCATTCCTGATTTGGCTGTTGGTCTGTTACTGGTATATAAGAATGCTTGTGATTTTTGCACGTTAATTTTGTATCCTGAGACTTTGCTGAAGTTTCTTATCAGCTTACGGAGATTTTGGGCTGAGACAATGGGGTTTTCTAAATATACAGTCATGTCATCTGCAAACAGGGACAATTTGACTTCTTCTTTTCCTAACTGAATACCCTTGATTTCTTTCTCTTGCCTGATTGCCCTAGCCAGAACTTCCAACACTATGTTGAATAGGAGTGGTGAGAGAGGGCATCCCTGTCTTGTGCCAGTTTTCAAAGGGAATTTTTCCAGTTTTTGCCCATTCAGTATGATATTGGCTGTGGGTTTGTCATAAATAGCTCTTATTATTTTGAGGTACGTTCCATCAATACCGAATTTATTGAGCACAATCATTAAAAAGTCAGGAAACAACAGGTGCTGGAGAGGATGTGGAGAAATAGGAACACTTTTACACTGTTGGTGGGATTGTAAACTAGTTCAACCATTATGGAAAACAGTATGGCGATTCCTCAAGGATCTAGAACTAGATGTACCATATGACCCAGCCATCCCATTACTGGGTATATACCCAAAGGATTATAAATCATGCTGCTATAAAGACACATGCACACGTATGTTTATTGCGGCACTATTCACAATAGCAAAGACTTGGAATCAGCCCAAATGTCCATCAGTGACAGACTGGATTAAGAAAATGTGGCACATATACACCATGGAATACTATGCAGCCATAAAAAAGGATGAGTTTGTGTCCTTTGTAGGGACATGGATGCAGCTGGAAACCATCATTCTTAGCAAACTATCACAAGAACAGAAAACCAAACACCGCATGTTCTCACTCATAGGTGGGAACTGAACAATGAGATCACTTGGACTTGGGAAGGGGAACATCACACACCGGGGCCTATCATGGGGAGGGGGGAGGTGGGAGGGGGGAGGGATTGCATTGGGAGTTATACCTGATGTAAATGACGAGTTGATGGGTGCTGACGAGTTGATGGGTGCAGCACACCAACATGGCACAAGTATACATATGTAACAAACCTGCATGTTATGCACATGTACCCTAGAACTTAGAGTATAATAATAATAAAGAAATAAATAAATAAAATAATAAATATTAATCACATTAAAAATAATATTCCATTAAAAAAATTAATAATCTCATCAAAAAGTAGGCTAAGGAGATGAATAGACAATTCTCAAAAGAAAATATGCAAACAGCAAACAAACGTATTAAAAATGGTCAATATCACTAATCATCAGGGAAATGCAAACTAAAACCACAATGAGATACCACCTTACTCCTGCAGTAATGGCCATAATTAAAACTTCAAAAACCAGTAGATGTTGGTGTGGATGTGGTGAAAAGGGAACACTATTACACTACTGGTAGAATGTCAATTGGTACAACAACTATGGGAAATAGTATGGAGATTCCTTAAAGAACTAAAAGTAGTACTACCATTTGATCCAGCAATCCCACTGCTGGACATCTACCCAAAGAAAAATAAGTCTTTATATGAAAAAGACACATGCACAGGTATGTATATAGCAGCACCATTCACTATAGCAAAGATATAGGACCAACCTAAGTGCCCATCTACCAATGAGTGAATAAAGAAAATGTGGTATATATACAAAAGGAATTCTACTCAGCTATAAAAAGGAACAAAATAATGTCTTTCAGCAACTTGGATGGAGCTGGAGGCCATTATTTTAAGTGAAGTAACACAGGAATGGCGAACCAAATAGTGTACGTTCTCACTTATAAGTAGTATCTGAGTTATAAGACACAAAGGCATAAAATGATATAACAGACATCGCTGACACAATAGGGAAGGGTGGGAGAGGGGCGAGGGATAAAAGACTTCATATTGGTTACAGTGTACACTGCTTGAGTGATGGATGCACTAACATCTCATAAATTACCACTAGAGAACTTATCCATGTAACCAAAAACCACCTGTACCCCAAAAACTATTGAAATAAAAATAAAAATATTTTTTAAAAGAAAATTGCTGTGAAGAACATGTTTTGCTGACCAACAGAATCCCAGAAAGTTCTACAATTGGAAGAACAAGATGAGGTGGAGATAGGGAGAGGACAGGACTTAACTTCACAAACTGGTGAGACAGCATGTCTCCTACTGCTGTCCCCCTCTGCCAAGACACAAAAAATGTATGATTTGAAGAATATAAACTGGAAGGACCTCAGGTTGAGGAAGTACATATGGATAATAGAAAACATCAACAGCAGGATACCCATCTGCTTCCGGAATGTCAGAAACCAGGTCACAGAAGCCAGACTTATATCCACAGGAAAACAGATAATTTTTATTTGGAGAAGACTGATCAGCCCCAAAGACAAGATAGTGACATCTATAGATCCCACAGAGACAACACAACTTTCTCCCTGGTTGCTCATTGTCAGGTCCATGATTACACAAACTTTATTCACACACAAAGAGCTCACAATACTGTTTTTCATTGTCTCACATCTTGGGACAATGCAGAAAGACAAAAAATGAAAGCAAAGAAACAGAAAATAGAACAAATGTAGTATGAAAAGAAAGCTTTTGTGAAAAAGTATGTATCTTAAAAAAAATAAAATTATTTCAATTGTGGGGAAAAAGAAAATAATAATGCATAAAAGGAGGGGCAAAATTATCTAAATCACATACAAAGCAAATAGAAAAATAACATAAGTAAGTCTTTTAAATATTAATCAACTCTCCAATCAAGACAGAGATTGGTACAATGAATGAAAAAAACAACATGATCCCTCTCTATAGAGAAAATGTGTTGAAGGTGAAAGGATGGAAAAGTATATTCCGTAAGACAGTAAAAAAAGAGAAGAGAGATAATTTTATTAATATTAGAAAAATAGACTTTAAACCAAAAAAGAGTAAAGACAAACAAGAACATCACATATTAATATAATATATACTGCAGCATGCAGATATAACAATTATAACAATTGCACACGTAATGAGTTAGAAATCAATTCCTGAAATAAACTGAATAATTTACAAATTTGTGAAAATTAACACACTCTTAAACAGTAAATTGTTCAAAGAAGAAATCACAAGGGAAACTAGCGAATTGTTAGAAGTTAATGAAAACATAAAACACAGCATACTAAAATTTATAGGACACAGGAAAAGCAATATTAAGAAGCAAATTTTTAGCTATAAATATTTACACTAAAATAGAGAAAGATTACAATTCAAAGGCTTTTTACACTTGAGGAATGATAAAAAGAATAAGAACCCTAACCCAAAACAGGGGGAAGAAAATAATAAAGATTAGAACAGATATAAAAAAAGTAGAGAATAGACAAACAATAGAGAAAAAACAATAAAATCTAAAGATGGATCTTAGAAAAGTTTAACAAAATTAGCAAAACTTAAATTGGATTGACTAAGGAAAAAAAGAGAGAATAATTGAATTATGAATATCCAATATGAAGCTGGGGATATAAATATCAACTCTAGAAATAAAAAGATTATAAGAGAGTACTACAAAAAATGTATGCCAACAAATTTGACAAACTAATTGGAGTAGACAAATTTCTACAAACATAAAACCTACGCAGACTTAATCCTGAAGAAATAGAAAATCTGCATACAGCTTTAATTAGTAAGGAGATTGAATCAACAAACTAAAACCTCTTGACAAATAAAAGTGATTAATGTATCTTCATTGGAGGATTTTGCCACACATTTATAGAAAAAACTAACACCAATACTTCTCAAACTTTTTGAAAAAATCAAAGAGAAGGAAACACTTCTTATTTCATTCTATGAGGCCACCATCGTCTAAAACCATACAAAGACACTACAAGGAGAGACAAATATCTTTTAAGGATATTGTCGCACAGTCAGAATGGCTATTTAAAAAATAAAAAAACAGCAGGAGTTGGCAAAAATGTAAAAAAAAAAAAGAAAAGAAACATTTACACACTGCTGTAGGAATGCAAATTAATACAACCTTTATGGAAAATGGTTTGGAGATTTTCCAAAGAACATAGAACTACCATGCAACCCAGGAATCACACTACTGGATATTTACACAAAGGAAAAAAATTATATAAGAAAAAGTGCACTCATATTCAAATCAGCAATCCCATTACTGGGGGAAATAAATTATATCAAAAAGATACCTGTATTCACATGTTTATCGCAGCACTAGCAATAATGTATCATAATAGCAAAAATATAAAATCAATCTAAATGTCCATCAATGGTGGATTAGATAAAGAAAATGTGATGTGTATACATGTGTGTGTATACATATAGAAGTGTGTGTGTGTATGTATACATTAAACTATGTAGAGACCATTAGTTTAAGTGAAAACCCATTAGTCTAAGTGAAATAACCCAGAAACATAAAGTTAAATAGTGCATCTTCTCACTTACAGGTGGGAACCAAACAATGGATACACATTCCCATACAGAGTAGAATAATAGACATTGGAGACTCCAAAATGTGGAATCGTTGGAGTGGGGTCGAGTGTTGAAAAAGAACCTATTAGGTGCAATGTTCACTATATGTATAATCTCATAAGTAGAAAATCCTTAAGTTTCCACAAAAAATGTTAGAAAAAAATAAATAATTAGTATTCAGCAGTGGTAATATGCAAAGTCAACCTGCAAAAATCAGTTATATTTCTGGGCACTAATAATAGGCAATCCAAAAAGGAAATTAGGAAAACAATCTCATTTACAATAGCATCATAAATAATAAAATGCTTAGGAAGCAATTTAACCAAGGAAATAAAACAAAATCATACAATAAAAATTATAAAACATAAAACATTGCTGAAAAAAGTTGAAGAAGACATACATAAATAAAAGACATCTTATGTTTATGGATTGGAAGACTTAAAATCATTAAGATATAAGATGTTGATACTACCCAAAGTGATCTAGATTCAATGCAATCTCTATCAAAACCCAACAACTTTTTTTTTTTTTTTTTTTTTTTTGCTGAAAAAAAACATACCCTCGCCCCAAAGTTTACATGGAATCTCAAAGTACCCTGAATAGCCAAAATAATCTTGAAAAAAGACACAAGTTAGAGAATTCACACTTCCTGATTTCAAAACTTAGTATAAAACTACAGTAATCAAAATGACATGGTAGTAGACTGAAAGCAGACATATAGAATAAAACAGAAAGCCCAGAAATAAACTATACCATATATGGTCAAATGATTTTCAACATTTCAATATTTGGAAATAGTTTTATCCCTTTGGGTCCTGCTTTCGAGATGAGTTAGCCAGATCCAAATAGTCCAAGTCTAGTTACTCTCAAGAGCGAAACACAACCTTTCTCAGTTTCCCACCCACTGTCCCACAAATGATGAAGCTTGGTATCTAAAGAAGATATTTGGTCTCTGTTTCTAGCTCCTGGCCCAGAGCTCTTAAAACTCTTGGACTTTCCTTAGAGATAAAAGTGATAGGAGCCTCTTTTGTACTAATGAGTTGATTCTTAGTGGACCCCTAGATAGCTTCAAGCCTTGATAAAAAACTTGGAGCTTTAATTCCACCCCCCAAACGTCCAAAAAGGGAGGGGCTGGAGATTGAGTCAATCACCAATAACTAATGATTCAGTCAATCATGCCTGTGTAATGAATCTCTATAAAACACTTAAATGATGGGGATCATAGAGTTTCCAGGTTGGTAAATACACAAGGTCCTGGGAGAATGGTGCACCCTTAGAAGGAATGGAAGCTCCACACTATTCCTTTTAACCCCTACCTTGCCTTATATATTTCTTCCATTTACTGTTCCTGAGTTATATTCTTTATAATAAACAGGTAATGGTAAACAAAGTACTTTCCTGATTCCTGTGGGTTATAGTAGTGAATGGTCAAATGTAAGGGGATTTTAAACCCCAAATTTGTAGTCAATCAGACAGAAATGTGGATAGGCGAGGCACCTCATGTGTAGTTGGCATTTGAAGTGGGAGGAGTCTTGTGGGACTGAACCCTTAACCTGTGGGTTCTGAGTGACCTTCAAATAGTTAGTGTCAGAATTGAATTGAACTGTAAGATACCCAGTTGGTGTCAGAGAATTGGGGAATTGGTTGCACTGAGGAAAAAAAAACAAAAACAAAAGCAAAAAACAAAAAACAAAAAACACCTCTCATAGGCGTTTCCATTCTGGCTTGTTAGAGCAGCACTATTTCCTGCCCTTTGTGATTGCTAAACAGTGTTCCCTCTAATACTTTCTGTTGGCTCTTTTCCTGTCTTCCTTACATGCGTGTACTAATCAGTACTCTGCTAAACGCTCAGTGGTAATTATCTATGGATTTCTGACATTCTCTCTCTCTCTAATCTGTTACTCTGTCATGAAAATTCTAGTCATTTTGGTGTCCCCAGACTCTCAGCTCCATCACTTCAACTGAGGCAATTTGTCAGATTCAGCCTGTGGTCCTCCTATCTGCAATGTAATCTGAAAACTCTAAGGCAATAGGGTGAAGCATTCATAAGAATCACTTTTTTTGTTGTTGTTTTGGTTTGTTTTCTTTCTCATTTCTTCAGAATCAGTGTCCTCTCTTGTCTGATATGAATTGTCTCATAAACCATCATTTTATGTGTTTAGAAAGGTTTTTGTTTGTTTTATTTCTTATTGTTTTGGGCAGATGGAGCGGTAGTAAATTCGGTCTCTTAGTTTATCCTATCCTGAAGTGGAAGTCCTGATGTCTGAACCTTATTAATTTTAAATGAAATTATACAGCTAAATCCTCATGCAAATATTTGAAAAATTGGAGTATTTATTTAAAGTACTATCCAGATTTCTGCAGAAAATGGAACCTTCATTTTAATGATTTCTGTTAATTGAAATGCCTTGTGCATTAATCCTGTAAAAATAGCTATTTGTTTCTATATTGCAGAGACAATTTAAGCAACACTTAATATATGTGAACTTAATATACCTCAGTGCACAGCCTTCTTTGTTTGCTTTTTAGGAAGTTAGATAGAAAAAGATTTTTCTTTGAAATTAAAGCTCTGAGTGAGATGTTATGCCAAGCCAAAGCAGATAGAACTGAAGAACATGCTGCCTCTTGTATGGAAGGCCTGCATTATTTGGAAATGTACCTACATTTATGGTATTATGTATTTTTTCACAGAGAATGACATCTTTTAATTTTTCTCTAACAGCAAGTATAATACTTGATATGACAATTTGCTTTCAAAAAGGTTCATTTAGTAAACTCAGAAGAATCAAATTTAGTGTGTTTATTGAGAGTAAACTCTATTTCCTGTCCTGTATCACATTAGATTCCTTTCTTACATTTCACTACTGAAATACCAATGGTAAGTACATTTATTATTTATGAGAGTAAAGTCCAAAAATGTACTGAAGCATTTTCTGATTAATTTATGAGATAAAATTTCTGAAGTATAAATTTAGTATAGTGTATCCAGTATCTTAAAATTATCTGGTAATCTATTATCTGAATAAGATGAATTGTATAACACTTTATCAAACAGAATAGTAGGTTAACCAGAACATTCCATGCTCCAACTGTGATGGATTGCCAAAGAAATTGGTCATATCAAGCCCCTTTAGAATATAAAAATGGGGTAATATATTTCCTTCCCTTCCCCAAATAATTAATTAGTAATTGAAAGAACAACAATGCTAATATAATAGCTGACACTTATTCCATACTTATAAGCACTGCACATATATCAACTAATTTATTATCCAGAATGACCCTGAGGTAGGTCCTATTATTGTCCTTGTTTTAAAGATGAAAACAAAACGAGGCACAAAAATGTTACCTGCTTTTTCCATGGTCACACAGTTCAGTCGCAGAGACAAGGAAAGAACCTGGATTATCTGACTCCAAATTAATGAGAAAGAGTTTGAATAATCCAGATTTTGGAGTTAGATTTATTGCTTGCTAACTCTGTGACATTGGACAAGTCATTGAGTCTTTTGCTGTTTCTTTTCATCTTTAAAATGATAGTAATAATTAACTTATTGTGTTTTGTTTTAAATGCAATAATATATGTGAAGCATTTAACACAATAGCAGATCCCATGTTAAATTAATATTATCTATTTTCCCAAATTAATACTTGACCACAACAGTGTTTCTATTTTCTTATTTTATTTTCTGTTTGGTCATATATATTTTAATATAAATTTGCATTCTTAATGCAGAGAAGCAGGAATGATGAAAGAAAAAATAATAAATGAGCAAGTAAAATTGACACTGTGACCTTATATTTCTCTTAGTACTATGGTACCCAGGCTATGTATCCATTAAGCAAATAGTTTAGCTGATCCATTTTGCAGTAGCTCATATATTTAACTTTTATAGAGCTATTAATGAACTGTAAGGATAAAATTTGCATTCAGACCCCTGAGATTTTCAAATAGTTTCCAGAAATTAGATCAAAGACACCAGGGAACAATATATAAAAATGCTTCCAAGCTCTTAAAGGTCTTGAGCACAAACTAAGTTTAACTTGGAAATTTCATCAGGAAAGAAAAGTCTTTGCAATTGTATTTATTGGTACTGTGCAGTAAAAGACTGTGTGTGTGTGTGTGTGTGTGTGTGTGTGAGAGAGAGAGAGAGAGAGAGAGAGGCAGAGAAAGAGAGAGAGAAAGAAATAAGTAAAAAGGATGAGAGAAGAGGAAAAGTATGCATGTCGATAGGAATAAAGTAGAAATGTTACAAAATCAAGGTTAACAGATAATCTTTTCTTGTTGAGTAGCTTCTTCAAAGCTTGTCCAGGTATTCACTTCCGAGCTATGTATTGTAAGATGTTCTGTGGCATATATAACCTTGCATTGATCACTTGCTCTGAACATTGCTTGCTAAATATTTTGTTTGTTATAGTTTGAATAAAGGATTTTGTTCTTTTCCCATCTCCACAGTGTAAGTTTCTCAAGAGTATAACCTGTATATTATCTCATAGGCTACTACTTTTTCATTATTCTTATTTTTTCTTCAAAGGGCTACTTAATCAATTTTGTAGAATAAAATGATAAATTCAAACATCTATAAGAATTTTTCTTTTAATTAAATGCTGGTTTTGGTGGTGGGTAACAATGCCAAGTACTTGGTAATTTTATATCTACTATGCTAAATTTAATTAAACAAACCTGATAAGCTCAAATGACAAATGAAAGATTGTCCCTAAGTAGGAAACTCCCCTAATACATACAAAGTGTAATTTAATTTTTAAAAATTTACGATATGCACAATTCTTCAGGGAAATGCTCATTGCAAATATGAGTCCCACTATACTTATGAATTAAGCTCTTCTAAGTAGCAATTGTTTGCAGTAAATTGCAATATACCTTAGAATAGGAACTTTGGAAAATTTTCAGAAATTTTAAAATTCAAAAGCATGCACAAAGCATGAAAAGCAGTTCTTTTAACTTTCATTACATATAAAAATTCTACTTTTTACCTCTCTGTAAACATAGAATGTCATATCCATTTTGAAAATCAAATTTCTGGTTGCTACACAAAAGTGATATGCTCCTCCTAATTTACATGATAAATGCAGACTTGCATTTATTTTAATTTTTTGACTCCTCCCAGCTCATATCTAAGAAATCTAGATTTTTAAAAGACATGCTTTTGGTAGTGAACTGAAGACAAAATAGACACGAATTTAGTTACACCTGCAGTCACTGGATGACATAGCAAAATCAAATGTCTATTCAGTTCACTATTCAATCCTTAGCTGCATTTCAAGAACAACAGGTGAAACGATTACATAGTTTGAACCTAGACTGCAGAAGATTAAGACATGAATTGGAGTCAAACCATTAAAAAATTCCTCATAATAACTTTAGCAAACTATTGTATCCTTCTTGTCAAGGTACCAGTTTTCTTCTCCAGAGGCAACTCCTTTCACTTATGTTTTTTTTTTTGGCAAAATAATTTTACACAAAGAAATAGATAGATAGATAGATGGCTCACCTTTAAGAATTATGTACTGTTTTGCATATTGCTTTTAATTTTCATATGTCATACATATGATTTTATATTGGTAGATTTAGAACTACCTCATTCTTTTTTTTTTTTTTTTGGTTACTTATCTATTTACTAATTGACCTTATTTTTTAGACCAGTTTAAGTACATTGCAAAGCTGAGAGGAAGGTACAGAGATTTCCCACACACCTCAGGCCCCACACATGCATGGCTTCCCCAGCTAGCAACATCCCTCAACAGAGTGGTGCGTTTATTCCAATTGATGAACCTTCATTGCTATATCTTCATCGCCCAGAGGCCATGGTTTATTTTAGGGTTCACCTTCCGCGTTGTACATTTCGTGGGTCTGGACAAACATAAAAAGGCACGGATCCACCATTATAGTCCATGCAGCGTAATTTCACTGCCCTAAACATCTAATGATTAATTTTTTTTCTTTTTTAAAATTATACTTTAAGTTCTGGGATACATGTGCAGAACTTGCAGGGTTGTTGCACAGGTATACACGTGCCATGGTGGTTTGCTGCACCTATCAACCTGTCATCTACATTAGGTATTTCTCCTAATGCTATCCCTCCCCTAGACCCCCATGCCCTGACAGGCCCCGGTGTGTGATGTTCCCCTCCTTGTGTCCATGTGTTCTCATTGTTCAACTCCCACTTATGAGTGAGAACATGTGGTGTTTGGTTTTCTGTTCTTGTCTTAGTTTGCCGAGAATGATGGTTTCCAGCTTCATCTGTGTCCCTGCAAAGGACATGAACTTATCCTTTTTTATGGCTTCATAGTATTCCATGGTGTATATGTGCCACATTTTCCTTATCCAGTCTATCATTGAAGGGCATTTGGGTTGGTTCCAAGTCTTTGCTATTGTGAATAGTGTTACAATAAACATAAGCGTGCATGTGCCTTTATAGTAGATTGATTTATAATCCTTTGGGTACATACCCAGTAATGGGATTGCTGGGTCAAATGGTATTTCTGGTTCTAGATCCTTGAAGAATCACCACACTGTCTTCCAAAATGGTTGAACTAATTTACACTCCCACCAACAGTGTAAAAGCATTCCGATTTCTCCACATCCTCTCCAGCATCTGTTGTTTCCTGACTTTTTAATGATCGCCATTCTGACTGGTGTGAGATGGTATCTCACTGTGGTTTTGATTTGCATTTCAACAACTATATAGTTAACATTGCAAAGAAGTATCACATTTTATTTGACCAGTTCTAATTGATAAACATTTTTTTAGTCTTTTGCTGCTATAAATACACTGTAATGAATGCCCTTGGATATTTTACACATATGTGAGCATATGTATAGGGTATATCCCAATAATTGTATGTATGTGCTGAGGTGTAGGGTATTATGTATCTTAAATGTGTCTCATATGATGGGAGCATACATTTTGATATTTATACAATATTTGTTCTGTCCCATTTCTATTCTCCTTCCACATTTTATATATCTATTCACCAGTATAAATTTATACTCCCACCATTTGAGAGTTCACCTAGATTTTCTCAACAGTTGAAATTATCAGTCATTTTAATTTTGGCCATTCTGACTGATATGAGTAGTGTCCAACTGTAATTTTGTTTTACTGATTACTAATAAGGTTGAGTGCCTTTTCTTAGACTATGGGTGATTTTTTGTCCTTTTGTATTAGTAAGTTTTGGATATGAATTCTCGATCAGTATTTTGAGTATATACTTTCATTCTGGTATATATTTACATTATCGTACAGGTAATTGACAAGAGTTATTAATTTTAATATAGCTAGAATTTATCAATCATTTTGTTATGTCTATCTCTTCTCCTCTCAATCATAAAGATGTGTTATGCTATCTACCAAAAACTTTATTATT
Organism: Papio anubis; assembly: GCF_008728515.1. NCBI lineage: Eukaryota > Metazoa > Chordata > Mammalia > Primates > Cercopithecidae > Papio > Papio anubis. The sequence goes on from NC_044996.1 coordinate 27,225,141, forward strand.
TGCCTTTAGCACTGATATAAATACTTTATATGGCATGTATGTGTGTGTGGTGTGGTGTAAGGTAAAGACCAAGTATCTTCTTATTCATAAAAATTTTCCTTATATTTGAACCAGCATCATTTTCTTGGAAAAACAGCATCCTCTCTCCATTGTATGGTGAAGTTAACTTGGCTACTAATCAATTGTCCATAAATGTATGAGATTGTTTGTGAACTTTCCATTATGTTTGATCTGTCCATTATTGTATTGTTGCAGGAATGCACACTCTTTATAAAATAATTAGTAATGTTGCCTTTTATTCTGACATTGTGGGGAACTATAGTAATTTTCAAAAGCAAAATCAAGCTTGTATTTCCAGGATAAACCCATTTGCTGTTGGGTGGATGCTCAGATCATTGATATTCAGACAATTTTCTTTTCTAATGTATGCAATTATGTCTGCGAATATCCCTATAAACAAAGTTTAGCTGTATCCCATATGTTTTGATATCTTATATTTTTATTTTTATTACTTCAAAATGTTCCTTAACTTTTAATGTGTTACGTTTCTCTGGTCAATGGGCTATTTGGAAGTGTATTCGTTAATTTTCAAATGTATAAAAATGTTTCGTGTGTTTTCATACTTGCTGGATTTCTACCATGATTTCCTTGTGGTTAGAGATCATATTTGTATGATTTTAAAATTTTGAATGTTTTTGAGGTATGCTTTATAGATAAGAACAATTTTTCTATGTATTTTACTTATTCTTGAGAAGAATGTGAATGCTACTACTGTTAAATGCAGTTCATACTTATTAATTAGGCCCAGTTTGCTAAATTGTGTTGTTCAAATACTTTATACCTTTACTAGTATTTTGTCTGCTTCTTAAAATCAGTTATTGTTAATTGTATGTTGAAACCCACCATGTTTGTGAACTTTATTTTTTTTTATTTTTTTTTTTTTGAGATGGAGTTTTGCTCTGTGGCCCAGGCTGGAGTGCAGTGGTGCAATCTCAGCTCACTACAAGCTCCGCCTCCAGGGTTCACTCCATTCTCCTACCTCAGCCTCCCGAGTAGCTGGGACTACAGGTGCCCGCCACCACACCTGGCTAATTTTTTGTATTTTTAGTAGAGACAGGGTTTCACCATGATAGCCAGGATGGTCTTGATCTCCTGACCTCGTGATCTGCCTGCCTCGGCCTCCCAAAGTGCTGAGATTACAGGCGTGAGTCACCGTGCCCGGCCGTGAAATTTTCTATTTATCTTTGTACATCTATCTATTTCTGCTTTGTATATTTTGAAATACCATTATCAAGCTTATAGAATTTCAATATTTTTGACTGGGTTTAGGGGAGAGGTGATGTCAGCACTCTCTTTTGCTGCCTCTGCTGTCATCGCAGTAGATTGCTACTCCCTCAGTCCACTGGCTCTGTACCTATTTCAGTGCTAGCATCTGCATAAGAGATGTAGTTCTTGTGGCCTAGACTGCCTTTCACATTTATCTAGAGACCCTGAACAGTTTAGCCTGCATTGGGAAGGCTTGCGGGTCCTGAGTTCTGGCAGTTGCAGTGATTTCCCTCTGGCTAGGGCTGGTTTAAGTGCTGCCTCTGTGGGTGGGTGCCAATTGAGGTGGGTCCAGGTTCCTTTCTGCTCTAACAGAACTGCACAGAGTTTAACGTCTCACAATTGCTGTGCTCTCTCTTCGCCAGTGCCTAGAGAGGCTTTCCATAGTCCACAGCTGCTGCGAGCAGTGGTGGAGGGGTGGTTTTCGATATTCAGGACTGTTTTTTCTATCTCTTCAGTGCCTCTTTTTTTTTTTTTTTTTTTTTTTGAAACGGAGTCTCGCTCTGTCGCCCAGGCTGGAGTGCAGTGGCCGGATCTCAGCTCACTGCAAGCTCCGCCTCCCGGGTTCACGCCATTCTCCCGCCTCAGCCTCCCGAGTAACTGGGACTACAGGCGCCCGCCACCTCGCCCGGCTAGTTTTTTGTATTTTTTAGTAGAGACGGGGTTTCACCATGTTAGCCCATGTTGGGATGGTCTCGATCTCCTGACCTCGTGATCCACCCGTCTCGGCCTCCCAAAGTGCTGGGATTACAGGCTTGAGCCACCGCGCCCGGCCTTCAGTGCCTCTTTTAGTGATATGAAGTTAAAACTAGGTACTGTGAGTACTTACATGATTTTGAGGTCTTATGAAGGTGATTTTTCTCCGTATAGATGCTTGTGAAATTGTTGTCTTTGAAGGGAGGACAACTGGTGGAGCTTTCTATTCTGCTATCTCGCTCCACCTATCCCTGCTTATCATTTGTTTTTTTCTGTTCCTATTTTTATAGTTGCCTTATGGCGTATTTATATATATCTGCTGCTGGCTCCTGATCAGTGATTACTTATCTTGAATAAACTAAGTCTTCATAGATCAGAAATTGATAGGCGTTTATATGGAGGAGGGGCTAGAGGAGTGATCATTTGTTTATGAAACAGTGTTGTATGTGAGGTGTTTAACATTAACATTTTACTTCTCTGCAACTAAGCATAGACTGTTTGTTGTTTAATGTTTCAATCTGTTTGGCTTCTGTTTATGCCTAATTGAATACAGGGAGTACAGAAAAGTACTCTTTGAATGGCTATGTTTGCCTTTCTAAACAACAGAATTTGCTTTTGTCCTTCAGGAAATGTCACACATGTTGGCAATTTTAACTCTGTCTCTTTGATATTCATAACCACTGACTTTCTTTGTAGCTGTATTTCTAGGAGACTTCTGAGTTTCTCTGCGTTGGCAGCCCTTCCTGACATATTGCGGCATGAAGTTATGGAAATCTTGTAATTTTACTACAATTAACAGGAATTTTTTGTTGGAATCTTGTTATGGGATGATTTTTGAATGCAGTGAGCATCACTTTCTTCATTCCTTTTTAAAATTTGAAGTCTAGAAGACTCCACACAATTTATATTTTGAAACTTTTATACCTTAGCGAGTCCATTTACCTTCTCCAATTTAAAGTAAATTATTTTTACTTTAAATATTTATTTAAATAAATTATTAGTAATTTATTTTTAAAGTAAATTATTTTTACTTTAAATATTTATTTAAATAAATTATTATTTAATTAATTTATTATTATTTAATATATTTATTTAGATAAATTATTTTATCTTCCTGTATCTATAATAATAAATATTATATAACTCATTTAAATTAAGAGAGTCTTGATATATTTCTAATGTTTATATTTTTAAGATGCTATAAACCATTTTTCAAATATTTTTCCTTCTGGTAAGAGTTTTGGCTATATTATTAAACTTCTAGTTTACCTATGTATTCTTGGTTCATTAAGAGATATGTAGTTTTACAAAGTATATTTGACCTTTTTATCATTGTAGATGATTTTGCAATATCAACTACAAACACTGCTTTATTTTCCTGCTTAATACTGTCACAATGAATTTTAAAATATCTGTCATCTACAGGTTTATAATGAACTCTGTGTGCTAAACACTGTGTCAAATCAGTTCATTAGTAGCTTGACCAATTGCTTTCTCTTTTCATTGTTTCTTTCCATCACTGCTGCCAGCTGTGGCCCAGTTCCAAAATTTCATTTAACAACATAAAATAGCTGTGAATAGTGATATGGATTTTTTAAATATTGAAGATTTTTCTGTGATACTTCAGACATAATCCATCTGCCAGTAACTCTTTATGTAGTGACCTTCCTATAAGACTGAAGATGCATGTGTAAATAGGGATATAGACAGATAAATAGATACGTATTGATATAGATAAATAGAATGATATGCATGTATGTGCAAACATGAAGACAAAACTCATACCTATAAGCAATCACCACTTTATAAACTAATTAGTTTCCAAGGGCATTGTTTACTTCAGTAATTGAAATGTAGAATTACTTTTCCTGTATAACAATAATATAGTTTCCAAGGTCAGATAACAAAAATCCATATAATCTATATAACTCAGCAATGAATTAAAGCAATTGAGACCACCACTAGATGGAATGGGTTATGGATTATTTTAAAAATAAAATAAACTTTAGATGTTTTATGTCCAAAGAGGTTCATCAAGGTGTTGTTTATAAAAGATACAAGCAAGAATACTAACGTGAATTAAACACATCTGTATGTAGCCCTCAAATTGTTCATACAAAGGTCCTAATAGACTGGGGAAATGTTTGTTATAATAACTTTAAAGGAAATAATTGCAGAACACAAAAGCACATAGTGGTGGTGGTGGTGGTATTGGTGATGGTGTTATTAGTAGTACCAGTGGTAACAGCAGTTAAGTATTCATTGAATTCTTATTCAAAGCCAGGCATGGATCATTTCATTTAATCTTCATGATTACATAGAGAAGTAGATGATAGTTTTCTAATCTTATGGATGAGAAGAATAAAGCACAGAGAGTTTAAATGACTTGTTGAAAAGTCACACAGCTAGGGAGTGAAAAGCAAAAAGAAATGTGAATCCAATCTATTTCATCAAAATGCAAAATATACTACGTACAGAAAATATGCATATATAAATGTATATAGCAGTAATTAAAAAGCTAAATAGCGGTCCTTGTTTAATGGCACTGCCTATGATTTTGCATTTTTTCTTTTTCTATGTTTACATACTTTTATATTCAGTATAAATATATTATATTTGTATTTGGAAAAGGAGGTTTAAGAATAATGGTTGTCAAGCAGCTATATGAAAAGAAAGAAACAATTATCAAGGGGATAATTTGTACTACAGGTAGTATAACTAGTTTATAAAATTATGAAATATGCTATGTTCATACCAGTTGGAAAAGAATTCTGAATTTAATGAGGTTGAAGCAGCTTAGCAATCATTAACATGCATACTTTTGTAAGTGTGTATAACAAATTTATAAACGGAAGCTTTTAAGTAGCATAACAGGAATATATTTAAATATTTATCAAATGTGACAGTCTCACAAAGGTTTCATGAGTTAAAATGTCTTTCACACACACTCTATTTACAGTGACCACATTGTGTGTATAATTATGTTGTCACTTATGTGAGTTAATCTCATGAAAAAAAAAAACAAAATATGAGCTTGAGAATTTAGTTTATAACTTTTATATAAGATTTCAATAGAGTGGCCAGTTGGGACTCAACATTGGTACAAGACGTGATAGATATTTATATTTGTAAAGTGTTATTTTCCTATGATACCAAACAAACACAAAAGGTTGCTGCTCTGGAGTTGAAGACTGCAATGCTGGGAGACCTATGTACCAGGCTATGATTTTAAAAACTGTATTCCTTTTTGACAAAATTCTCATATAAATGTTGATCCAGAGGATATACAGTATTTTTGACTTGCCTTCTTGTTTAAAGTGAGGAGAGGTTGGAAGAATCCAGACATACCCTCACAAACGTGACTTATGTCCTACTAGAAGGCTAGAGAAAAAAAGGAGTATGTTCTGAATATTACATTTATGAGTTGGCTTGGATGTCATCCAAAATCATTGAAAAGAGCTAACAGACCTACATGCCAAATCCCAGAACCATGTTCAAGTTGTTTAGCAAAGACTTCAGACTGCGAATCAATGTTACAAACAGCTACAACTGCCAGCAGCTTTGAGAATAACTTGAAAACATGACATTTTGGATTTTAGAAATATTTTTATGGCAATAGAGATGAGTAAAACACATATTTATGTAGTACACCACTTTATCTTATGTCAGTAATTGCTGGCTTGGGCTTCTGAGGTGTCTCTATCAATCCTTTGAAAATAAAGTTAGAAGTGAAGCATGCTATGGGTGAGCAAAACTTTTGTCTCATTTTTAAAATCTTTTGAAAAAGAACTGGTAGTTCTTTTTGCAACTTTTATTTTAGATTCGGGGGTACATGTGTAAGTTTGTTAAATGATAATATTGCTTGAGGCTGAGGTTTGGAGAACAAATGATCCCATCACCCAGGCAGTGAGCATAGTACCCAATAGGTAGTTTTTCAGCTCTTTTCTCCCTTCTTTCCTCTCCTTCTAATAGTTCACAGTGCCTATTATTCCAATCTTTATATCTATGAAAACCCAGTGGTTAGCTCCCACTTATAAGTGAGAACATACAGTATTTGGTTTTCTGTTCTTGTGTTAATTTGCTTAGGATAATAACCTCTAGTTCCATCCATGTTACTGCAAAGGGCATGATTTCATTCTTGTTAAGGCTGTATAATATTCCCCGGTGTATATGTACAACGTTTTCTTTATCCAATCCCCCATTTATGGCCACTGAAATTGAGTCCTTGTCTTTGCTATTGTGATGAAAATATATGAGTGTATGTGTCTTTTTGGTAGAACAATTTATTTTCCCTCTGGTATACACCCGGTAATGAGATTGCTGGGTCGAATGGTCGTTCTGCTTTAAAGTTCTTTGAGAAATCACCAAAATGCTTTTCACAATGGCTGAACTAATTCACATTCCTAACAGTGTATAAGCATTTCCTTTTTTCTGCAGGCTGGCTAGCAACCGTTATTTTTTGACTTTTTAATAATAGCCATTCTGACTGGTGTGAGATGTTATCTCATTGTTGTTTTGATTTATAATTCTGTGATGATTAATGATGTTGAGCATTTTTAAATTTCAATTAACCACTTGTATGTCTTCTTCTGAGAAGTGTCTCTTCATGTGTTTCCCCACTTTTGATAGGGTTATTTGTTCTTTGCCTGTGAAGTTATTTAAGTTTCTTATAGAGTCTGGATATTAGACCTTTGTCAAATGCATAGTTTGCAAATATTGTCTCCCATTCTGTAGGTTGTCTGTTTACTCTGTTGATCGTTTATTTTGCTTTGCAGAAGCTCTTTAGCTTAGTTAAACAATTCTTAGTTAGCTAAAGAGCATCTGAAAAGCAAATTTATCCATTTTTGTTTTTGTTGTGATTGCTTTTGAGGATTTAGCCATAAACACTTTACCAAGGTTGATGCTGAGATGTATTTCCTAGGGTTTCTTCTAGGATTTGTTATAGTTTGAGGTCTTACATTTACATCTTTAATTTATTTTCAGTTAATTTTTTAAAAAATTTATTTATTATTATTATACTTTAAGTTGTAGGGTACATGTGCATAACGTGCAGGTTTGTTACATATGTATACTTGTGCCATGTTGATTGTACTGCACCCATCAACTTTCGTCATTTACATCAGGTATAACTCCCAATGCAATCCCTCCCCTCCCCTCCCCATGATAGGCCCGATTGTGTGATGTTCCCCTTCCTGGGTCCAAGTGATCTCATTGTTCCAGTTCCACCTATGAGGTGAGACATGCAGTGTTTAGTTTCTGTTCTTGTGATGGTTTGCTAAGAATGATGGTTTCCAGCTGCATCCATGTCCTACAAAGGACACAAACTCATCCTTTTTATGGCTGCATGGTATTCCATGGTGTATATATTACCACATTTTTTACTAATCAATCTGTCACTGATGGACATTTGGGTTGATTCCAAGTCTTTGCTATTGTGAATAGTGCGTAAACTTATCGTGTGCATGTCTTTATAGCAGCATAATTTATAATCAACTTGGAGTATATCCCAGTAATGGGATGGCTACAGGTCATATGGTACATCTAGTTCTAGATCCTTGAGGGGTAACCATACTGTTTTCCATAATGGTTGAACTAGTTTGAAATCCACCAACAGTGTAAAAGCGTTCTATTTCTCACATCCTCTCAGCACCTGTTGTTTCCTGACTTTTAATGATTGCCATTCTAACTGGTGAGATGGTATCTCATTGTGGTTTGATTTGCATTTTGTTGTCCAGTGATGATGAGCATTTTTCATGTGTCTGTTGGCTGTATGAATGTCTTCTTTTGTGTCTATTTCTGTATCCTTTGCCCAGTTTTTGATGGGGTTGTTTGTTTTTTTCTTGTAAATTTGTTGGAGTTCTTTGTAGGTTCTGGATATTAGCCTTTGTCAGATGAGTAGATTGCAAAAATTTTCTCCCGATGTGGGTTGCCTGTTCACTCGGTAGGTAGTTTCTTTTGCTGTGCAGAAGCTCTTTAGTTTAATGAGATCCCATTTATTCAATTTTGGCTTTTTGTTGCTGTTGCTTTTTTGGTGTTTTAGACATGAAGTCTTTGCCCATACCTATGTCCTGAATGGTACTACCTAGGTTTTCCTCTAGGATTTTTTTGTAATTACGTTAACATTTAAGTCTCTAATCCATCTTGAGATTAATTTTGTATAAGGAGTAAGGGAAAGGATCCAGTTTCAGCTTTCTACTTATGGCTAGCCAATTTCCCAGCACCATTTATTAAATGAGAATCCTTTCCCCATTTCTTCTCTCAAGGTTTGTCCAAGATCAGATGGCTGTAGATGTGTTATTATTCTGAGGACTCTGTTCTGTTCCATTAGTCTATATCTCTGTTTTGGTACCAGTACCATGCTGTTTTGGTTACTGTGGCCTTGTAGTATAGTTTGAAGTCAGGTAGCGTGATGCCTCCAGCTTTGTTCTTTTGACTTAGGATTGTCTTGCAGATGTGGTCTTTTTGGTTCCATATGAACTTTAAAGCAGTTTTCAATTCTGTGAAGAAACTCATTGTGGTAGCTTGATGGGCATGGCATTGAATCCTATAAATTACCTTGGGCAGTATGGCCCATTTTGCGATATTGATTCTTCCTATCCATGAGCATAGTATGTTCTTCCATTTGTTTTGTGTCCTCTTTTATTTCACTGAGCAGTGGTTTGTAGTTCTCCTTGAAGAGGTCCTTGACATCCCTTGTAAGTTGGATTCCTAGGTATTTTCTTCTCTTTGAAGCAATTGTGAATGGAAGTTCATTCCTGATTTGGCTGTTGGTCTGTTACTGGTATATAAGATGCTTGTGATTTTTGCACGTTAATTTTTGTATCCTGAGACTTTGCTGAAGTTGCTTATCAGCAGGAGATTTTGGGCTGGAGACAATGGGTTTTAAATATACAGAGTCATGTTATCTGCAAACAGGACAGTGACTTCTTCTTTTCCTAACTGAATACCCTTGATTTCTTTCTCTTGCCTGATTGCCTAGCCAGAACTTCCAGCATATGTTGAATAGGAGTGGTGAGAGAGGCATCCCTGTCTTGTGCCAGTTTTCAAAGGGAATTTTTCCGGTTTTGCCCATTCCAGTATGATATTGGCTGTGGGTTTTGTCATAAATAGCTCTTATTATTTTGAGGAGCGTTCCATCAATACCCGAATTTATTGAAGTATTTTAGCAGCATGAAGGCTGTTGAATTTTGTCAAAAGCCTTTTCTGCATAATGAGATAATCATGGTTCTTTCTTTGGTTCTGTTTATATGCTGGATTATGTTTATTGATTTGCGAATGTTGAACCAACCTTGCATCAGGATGAAACCCGCGTCATGGTGGATAAAGCTTTTGATGTGTTTGCTGAATCGGTTTGCCAGTATTTTGTGAGAGTTTTGCATGATGTTCATCAGGGATATTGGTCACAAAATTCTCTTTTTTTTGTTGTGTCTCTGCCAGCCTTTGGTATCAGGATGATGTTGGCCTCATAAAATGAGTTGGGAGGATTCCCTCTTTTTCTATTGATTGGAATAGTTTCAGAAGGAATGGTACCAACTCCTCCTTGTGTACCTCTGGTAGGAATTCAGCTGTGAATCCATCTGGTCCTGGACTTTTTTGGTTGGTAGGCTATTAATTATTGCCTCAATTTCAAGGCTGTATTTATTCAGGGATTCAACTTCTTCCTGGTTTTGGTGCTTGGAAAGTGTAATTGATAAATTATCCATTTCTTCTAGATTTTCCAGTTTATTTCGCATTAGAGGTGTTTGTAGTATTCCTCTGATGGTAGTTTGTATTTCTGTGGGGTGGGTGGTGATATCCTTTATCATTTTTTAATTCGTCGATTTGATTCTTCTCTCTTTTCTTCTTTATTAGTCTTGCTAGTGGTCTGTCAATTTGTTTGATCTTTCAAAACCAACTCCTGGATTCATTGATTTTTTGGAGGGTTTTTTGTGTCTCTATCTCTCCTTCACTTCTGCTCTGATCTTAGTTATTTCTTGCCTTCTGCTAGCTTCAGATGTGTTTGCTCTTGCTTCTCTAGTTCTTTTAATAATTCTTTGATGTTAGAGTGTCCATTTAGATCTTTCCTGCTTTCTCTTATTGGGCATTTAGTGCTATAAATTTCCCTCTACACACTGCTTTAAATGTGTCCCAGAGATTCTGGTATGTTGTATCTTTGTTCTCATTGGTTTCAAAGAACATCTTTATTTCTGCCTTCATTTGATTTATGTACCCAGTGGTCATTCAGGGCAAGTTGTTTGAGACTTTCCATGGTTGGCCGGTTTTGATTGAGTTTTCTTGGTCCTGGGGTTGGATTTGATTGCACTGTGGTCCTGAGAGAGACAGTTTGTTATAATTTCTGTTCTTGTACATTTGCTGAGGGAGTGCTTTGCTTTAGTGTGGTCAATTTTGGAGTAAGTGCGATGTGGTGCTGAGAAAGAATGTATATTCTGTTGATTTGGGGTGGAGAGTTCTATAGATGTCTATTAGGTCTGCTGCAGAGATGAGTTCAATTCCTGGATTATCCTTGTTAACTTTCTGTCTCGTTGATCTGTCTAATGTTGACAGTGGGTGTTGAAGTCTCCATTATTGTGTATGGGAGTCCTAAGTCTTTAATAGTCTCTAAGGACTTGCTTTATGAATCTAGGGTGCCCTGTATTGGGTGCATATATATTTAGGATAGTTAGCTCTTCCTGTTGAATTGATCCCTTGACCATTATGTGTGGCCTTCTTTGTCTCTTTTGATCTTTGATGGTTTGCTAAAGTCTGTTTTATCAGGGCCTTAGGATTGTAACCCCGGCTTTTTGTTCTCCATTTTGCTTGGTAAATCTTCCTCCATTCCTTTATTTTTGAGCTATGTGTCTCTGGTGTGAGATGGGTCTCCTGAATACAGCAGACTGATGGGTCTTGACTCTTTATCCAGTTTTTTCCAGTCTGCTGTCTTTTTAATTGGAGCATTTAGTCCATTTACATTTAAGGTTAAGATTGTTATGTGTGAACTTGATCCTGCCATTATGATATTAACTGGTTATTTTGCTTTCGTTGGTGGTGCAGTTTCTTCCCTGGCCTCGATGGTGCTTTACATTTTGGCATGTTTTGCAATGGCTGGTACGGTTGTTCCTTTGCCCGTGTTGAGTGCTTCCTTCAGGGGTCTCTTGTAAGGCAGGCCTAGTGGTGACAAAATCTCTAAGCATTTGCTTATCTGTAAAGTTTATTTCTCCTTCACTTATGAAACAGTTGGGCTGGATATGAAATTCTGGGTTTAAATTCTTTTTCTTTAGAATGTTGAATATTGGCCCCCCCTCTCTTCTATGGCTTGTAGAGCTTCTGCCGAGAGATCTGCTGTTAGTCTGATGGGCTTCCTTTGTGGGTAACCGACCTTTCTCTCTGGCTGCCCTTAAAGTTTTCCTTCATTTCAACTTTGGTGAATCTGGCAATTATGTGTCTTGGAGTTGCTCTTCGGGAGTATCTTTGTGGCGTTCTCTCTGTATTTCATGGATTTGAATGTTGGCCTGCCCTACTAGGTTGGGAAGTTCTCCTGGATGATATCACAAGAGTGTTTTCCAACTTGGTTCCTATTATCCCCTCACTCCAGGCACCCCAATCAGGCGTGGATTTGGTCTTTTTACATAATCTCACTTCTTGCAGGCTTGTTCATTTCTTTTTCTTCTTTTTCTTTTGGTTTCTCTTCTCGCTTCATTTCATTCATTTGATCCTCAATCACTGATACTCTTTCTTCCAGTTGGTCGAAATTAGGTTACTGAAGCTTGTGCATTTGTCGCATTATTTCTGCGTGTCATGGTTTCATCTCTTTCATTTTAGTTTACTTGACCTTCTGTGCATTAATTACTCTAGCCATCCAATTCTTCCACTTTTTTCAAGATTTTTAGTTTTATTTGCACTGGGTCGTAATTCCTCCTTTAGCTCCAGAAATTTGAGGGACTGAAGCCTTCTTCTCATCTCGTCAAGTCATTCTCATCCAGCTTTGATCCGTTGCTGGCGTGGGCTCGCGGCTCCTTTGCCCGGGGAGATCGCTCTTATTTATTAATTTCAGCTTTTCTGCCCTGCTTTTTACATCTTTTATTGGTTTATCCGCCTCTGGTCTTTGATGATTAATTTGATATACTGATGGGGTTTTTTTGGTGTAGGTGTCCTTCCTGTTTGATAGTTTCCTTCTAACAGTCAGGACCCTCAGCTGTAGGTCTGTTAGGTGCTTGAGGGATTCCTCAGACCCTACTGCCTGGGTATCAGCAGCAGAGGCTGCAGAAGATTAGAATATTTCTGAACAGCGAGTGTACCTGTCTGATTCTTGCTTTGGAAGCTTCCTCTCAGGGGTGTACTCCACCTGTGAGGTGTGGGGTGTCAGACTGCCCCTAGTGGGGATGTTTTCCCAGTTAGGCTACTCGGGGGTCAGGGACCCACTTGAGCAGGAGTCTGTCCCTTCTCAGATCTCAACCTCCGTGTTGGAGATCCACTGCTCTCTTCAAAAGCTTTCAGACAGGGTGTTTGTGTCTGGGGTTTTGCTGCTTTTTTGCCCAGCTGTGCCCTGTCCCCAGAGGTGGAGTCACAGAGCAGGCGGGTTTCCTTGAGCTGCTGTGAGCTCCACCCAGTTCGAGCTCCAGCAGCTTGTTTACTTACTTAAGCCTCAGCAATGGCCAGGCGCCCCTCCCCCAGCCTCATGCTGCTGGTAGATCACAGACTGCTGTGCACAGCAATGAGGGAGGCTCCGTGGGCATGGGTTCCCTCCCGGCCAGGTGTAGGATATGATCTCCTGGTATGCCTGTTTGCTTAAAGCACAGTATTGGGGTGGGAGTTACCCGATTTTCCAGGTGTTGTGTGTCTCAATTCCCCGGCTAGGAAAAGGGATTCCCTTCCCCCTTGGGCTTCCCAGGTGAGGCAATGACTCGCCCTGCTTCAGCTCTCGCTGGTCGGGCTGCAGCAGCTGACCAGCAGGGATCGTCAGGCACTCCCCAGTGAGATGAACCCAGTACCTCAGTTGAAAATGCAGAAATCACCGGTCTTCTGTGTCGCTCGCGCTGGGAGTTGGAGACTGGAGCTGTTCCTATTCGGCCATCTTGCTCGAGGTGGATCTATCTTCAGTTAATTTTTATAGTGAAAGGTAGGGGCCCAGTTTCATTCTTCTGCATATTGTTAGTCAGCTATCCTTGCACCATTTATTGAGTAGGGAGTCCTTCCCTATTGCTAATTTTGGTCAAGTTTTTCAAAGATGATTGTAGGTGTGTAGCTTTATGTCTGGGTACTCTATTCTGTTCTACTACTCTGTGCATCTGTTTTTATAGCAGTACCATGCTGTTTTTGTTACTATAGACTAACAATATCATTTGAAGTCAGATAATGTGATGCCTCTGGCTGTGTTCTTTTTGCTTAGGATTGCTTTGGCTATTTGGGCTATTTTTTTTGGTTCCATATGAATTTAAAATTGTTTTTCTAATTCTGTAAAAAAATGATGTTGGTAGTTTGATAGGAGTAGCACTTACTCTATAGATTGCTTTGGGCAATATGGCTATTTTAATGATATTGATTCTTCCAGTCTTTGAGCATGGAGTGTTTTTCCATTTGTTTGTGCCATTTCTAATTTCTTTCACCAATGCTTTGTAGTTCTTCTTGTACAGATATTTTACCACCTTGGTTAAATGCATTCCTATGTATATTATTTGTTTTGTGGCTATTGTAAATGGGATTGTCTTCTTGATTTGGCTATCAGCTTGAACACCTGTTGGTGTATAGAAATGCTACTGATTCTCGTACATTGAAAAAACTAAATTTTTTCTTGTGAATTGCTTCTAACTCGTTTTCAGTGACTTCTAACTAAATATTTACTTTTGAGATAGTTGTAAACTCACTTGCAGTGACATGAAATAACACAGGAAAGTCTCGTGTTTAATCAGTTTCTCCCAATGGCAACACCTTCATTACTATATCACAACTAGGATATTGACATTGAAATAGTCAAGATCCAGAAAATTCCACTGTCACAAGGATCCTGTGAGTGTCCTTATTATAGCTACACCAATTTTTCTGCCACTCGCCTTACCCCAACACCCAGAACCCTCTAATCTGTTCTCCATTTCTATAATTTTATCATTTCCAATCACTTAAAAAAATTATCTATATTGAATTCCCCTTCCTACCTTTCAACACATTTTTGTGATTAATTTTTACTCAGAAAATTTTTTACTCTAGCTTTAATGTACTTTCACCTCTTTCCTAAGTTAATAAACATCCAGGAAATGACCTAAACCCAGTTTAGGTAGAATTATCAGAAGTTTAAAAGTCATTCATCCAACTACTATTTATTGAGTATCATATGCAGGATTCTGTTCTACACATAAGGAAACTTGATGAATAAGATGGACAAGGTCCCAGTCCACATAGAACTTGTATTCTAATGGGGAGAAACACACAATGAATGCATTTTTAAAAAAGATAAAATACACAAGTTTTAAACCCATTCTTGTACATTTTTTTCATTTATCTACATATACTCAAGAGGAAACCAATCTGCTAGATTGTACACTCCATGAAAGCAGACACTTTATTTCTCTTGTTTACTTTTTTATCCCCAGCACTCAGTACAAGACTGAGCACATAACAGATGGTTATTTATTCAAGCAGTATTTATGGAGCCTATAATGTGGCCCCAGGCACAGTTATAGGCATTGAGATTATAGCAAGAACCAGACAAAACTCTGTATTCTCACACAGTTTATGTAAATACTAAAGCTAGCTGACAGAAAATAAGTTTTTAATAACCTGTCACTATTACCATTGCTGTTATCGTTGCTTTCACTATTATTAAAATTACTGCAACTGATTCATAAATGTAAATACTGTAGTAACTTTCAGAACATAATAACAAATGTGCAAGAAAATCCAGTGTAAAATTTCACAAAGGTTAATGTTAATATTATATACCCTTTTTACCTAAACCACAAATGATGTTTCAACTTTCCTCTGGGTGAGCAGTATTCTAGATATCCTTTCCACAACTGACACATCTAGCCAACTTTCACCTGGATATTTATTCTGAACATACCATAGAAGTTCAGGTAGTCATTCAAAAGCAGGGAAGTGGTATTACCAATAATATCAAATAACTAGTTTTGTGGAAAACAAAACAAAAACAACTTTGGCTTATGGTGCATCACTGTTTCCAGTAAATTATACATTCTATTTGCTTTTGGTAGATAATATGTTTCTTTTTGCATATCAAAATATCTCCTTAGCTGACATGTGGACAAGACTGTTCAGGATTGGGCTGAGTACAAAGAACACTTGCCAAGAATATCTGATTGAATACAGAGAATAGCAAGTTGTCACTCATTATCAACATGCATAAAGAGAACTCCATAGATGATTTGGGGCTGCTTGCTCCAGTTTTAATGAAATGAGAATGCTTTCATCTAATATACCTCCAGCTCCAGGAATGATGTGTAATATTATTTTGTACATATCCCTACTCTTATTTGAGGCTTTTCTCTCTTGACCTCGCTTATCTTCTCCCCTCTATTTGGGCACTGGTGGTTTGCAGAAAGCATTTGTTGATAATTTTCCTCTCTTTTTAACTTATTTTTCTTTGGTGGGAAGAGTAAGGTTTGAGGATCAAATAAAATCTCAGAGGAAGTTTAAGATTTATTTTTTTCTTTTTTGACTGAAAGTCTCTTCAAAGCAGAACCCAGGCTGATGGGATGACATTTCTAACTTCAACTTTCTTGTGGTTTATTCAATACAGATGTAAATTTAACATTATCTGGCCTTTAAAGGAAGAACACATGAGAGAAGATAAAACCAAACCAAAAATAGCTGTGAGAAACAAACATGTGGGAACGTCTGATACTAGTAGCATGCTTTTCCATCACCATTACCACTATTCTAATCTTGGCACACGCAGTCTAATACCTAAGATCATCTCGAAAACCCCTTACTGGAATTGCCACTGCCTCTCAAGAGCCTCCTCCCTCCCCACTCTATCTTCACTTCAATTCATCTTATACAATTGGCCTAAAATTATTTTCATTAAACACTTTCACCACTTCCATCATGTTACTATAAATTTAAATCAAAATCAAATCTAAATCATGTTACTATAAAAATCTAAAACAAAACAAAAAAATCGTTATCTTGGCTATTCAGAATTCTGAGTCTGGGTTAGAGTACTGGAGTCTTATTTCTGAAGCTCCTAGGTCATTCTGAAGTGCAGGCAAGACTGAGGAATTGCTGGACTTCAACTCAAAGCCCAAAGTCATTAACTTTACATCCAAGCTCAATTTAATCTAACCTTAAAGCTATTACATTTACCTGAAAATATATATTTAAACTAAATAAACTTCATTAACTTTTGTATTTCCTAATTGATTCAAGTGTGAACTAACTAGATTTTTCTATCTCTTATTCAAAATAAGTGAATTTTTAATGCAGATCTAACTTACACACAGAGAGAATATGAAATGATAAACTTTCAGTTTTCCAGCTACATAGTTTTAAAAGGCAGATGCTTTTCTCATTTCTTCGAGTGCCAAAAGGCCTCTGGCTATAGTCTTATATATAACATAAAAGAATAGAAGCAATGCAATAAATGGTATTGTTGCAAATAAAACCTTCATTATTGGGCTACTTTAAGACAGAATATCTGCTAAAATATGCATCTACTTTGAGTATGTTTAATTGTTTATTCCAAATACAGGGAAAATAAGGCCTATTATGGAAGCTTAATTGCATTAAACACAAATATAGGTAACTCGTTTTGTTGCATGAGTAGTCTTAAGGAAGACTCAAGCTGTTGAGTGGAGTTATTCAAAATATTGATGACTTGAAGAGAGCAAGCTATCTTATTTTATTCAAAGTTGTGCTAATTAATAAACTTCCTGAGTAGTAAAGGCTGAAGATATCAGAAGGTTTTGATGCTTAATAAACCGATAATGTTTTTGTTTGTTCTCTTTGAAATCCCAGGCCTTTGCTGAGGACTCGATTATCAATGGCTTACATTTTTAAAATTTTGTATCACTTTAACAGACATTATTTCCTAGTAGCTCATCCACACTCACGTAAAATATAATGCATGTTTATACTAAATATTGAAGTCAAGCAACTCTATAATTGGGAATTTTTCTGAATATGTAATGTGTACCTCTGATCCTCAACAGTAAAATGGATACAGGATTAGTTATATGTTGCTATGTAAAAGTTACCCCAAACCATAGTACTGTAAAACAATCAACATTTATCATATCACATATTTTATGGGTTAGGAATTTGGGGGCAGCTTAGCTGGGTGATTTTGGCTCAAGATTCCTCATGAAAAGCTGACCAACTCTCCTGGTGTTCCTGGGACTGAGGGAGTTCCAACAACGTGGACTTTTTAGTTTTAAAATTGGGATATTCCTTGCTAAACTGGAAAAAGTTGGTCATGAAAACTGGATGCCTGGAATGCAGGAGTTTCAGTGCTAAAACACAAGAAAGTCCTGAGCAAATTGAGGCAAGCTGTTGACTTTACTCTTGAGATTGAAGTCAAGAAAAAGGTCGAGGATACAGTCATCTGCAGGCTTGACTAGGCCTGCAGGATACATTTTCATACACAATCACATAGTAATTGGGAAGAGTCCTCAGTACTGGGCTTCTCCTAAGGGAAGCTTGACTGTCCTCATGCCATGACAGTTAACTTACCCCAGAATGAATGGTCAAAGAGAGAAATAACAAAGGAGAAGTCACAATGCTTTGTTTAAAACCTAACCTGAGATGTGTCATTTCTGTCTTACTTTATTCATTATTAGTGAATAACTTTATTCACTATTAGTGAATCACTAAATCTAGATTATTCACAAGGGAAGAAGAATTGAATTCCACCTCTTATAGGAACAAATATCAAAGAATTTGTGCGAATATTTTAAAACTGCCACAGGAATGATGGTGCCTAATTATAGTTCGTTGTCAGTAGTAAATGAATATATATATATATATATAAAAGAATCTAGAACTGTATCAGGTACAAGTACAAAACAGTTTACTAGTGTTTGATAATTTTCTGCCTTCCCTCAAATAAACAAATAAGCTTTGTCTAACTTATGAAAACCATCTTGGTTTTTTAAATAAATCAATTACTCAGAAATTTGGCTTTAAAAATTTATTGGAAGCTAGAGTTAATGAATAAGAGTTAAAATGCAAATTCAAATTATGTATAAAGCTAACTGAAAAAATGTTATTTATAAGAAGTGTTGATGGCCTTTTGTATTTCTTTTTTTGTTTTTTGGTTTTTAGTTAGTTTGTTTGTTTGTTTTTTCTTCAACTGTTTAAAGTTCCAGGGTACATATGCAGGATGTGCAGATTTGTTACGTAAGTCATGGTGTGCCTTGGTGGTTTGCTGCACAGATCAACCCATCACTCAGGCATTAAGCCCAGCATCCATTAGCTATTCTTCTTGATGCTCTTCTTTCCCCAGCCCCAGTGAACAGGCTCCAGTGTGTGCTGTTCCCTGACATTTGTCCATATATTCTTATTGTTGAGCTCCAACTTATAAATGAGAACATGTGCTGTTTTACTTTCTGTTCCTGCATTAGTTTGCTGAGGATAATGACTTCCAGCTCTATACATGTCTCTGCAAAGGGCATGATCTTGTTCCTTTTTATGCCTGCATAATATTCCATGGTGTATATGTATCACATTTTCTTTATCCATTCTATCTTTGATGGTCATTTGGATTGATTCCATGTCTTGGCTATTGTGAATACTACTGGAACGAACATGCACATGCATACATCTTTATAACAGAATAAGTTATATCCTTTGGTTATATACCCAGTAATGGTAATGCTAGGTCAAATGGTATTTCTGCCTCTAGGTCTTTGAGGAATCACCACACTGACTTCCACAATGGTTGAACTGATTTACACTCCCACCAACAGTGTAAAAGTGATCCTTTTTCTTTGCAATCTCACCAGCATCTGCTGTTTCTTGACTTTTTAATAATTGCCATTCTGACTGGCATAACATTGTATCTCATTGTGGTTTTGATTTAATTTTCTCTGATGATCATTATGTTGAGTTTTTTTCATGTTTGTTGGCCTTATGAATGGATTCTTTAAGAAGTGACTGTTCATGCTCTTGGTCCACTTTTTAATGGGGTTGTTTTTTCTTGTAAATTTCTTTAAGTTTCTTGTAGAGTCTGGATATTAGACCTTTGTCAGATGGATAGATTGAAAAAAAAAATTCTCCCATTCTGTAGGTGGTCTGTTCACTCTGATGATAGTTTATTTTGATCTGCACAAGCTCTTCCATTCAATGAGATCTCATTTATCAATTTTTGCTTTTGCTGCTATTGCCTTTGGCATTTTCATCATAAAATCTTTGCCATTGCCTATGTCCTGAATGGTATTATCTAGATTTTCTTCTAGGATTTTTGTAGTTTTAGGTTTCATATTTAAGTATTTAATTCATATCGAGTTAATTTTTGTATAAGGGGTAAGGAACAGGTCAAGTTTTAATTTTCTGTACATGGCTAGCCAGTTCTCCTGGCACCATTTATTAAATAGGGAATGCTTACCCCATTGCTTGCTTTTGTGAGGTTTGTTGAAGATCAGATGGTTGTAGGTGTGTGGTCTTATTTCTGAGTTCTCTATTCTGTTTCATTGGTCAATGTGTATGTTTTTGTACCAATATCATGTTGTTTTGGTTATTATAGCCTTGTACTGTAGTTTGAAGTCAGGTAGTGTGATGTCTCCAGCATTGTTCTTTTTGCTTAGGATTGTCTTAGCTGTGCAGGCTCTTTTAAAATTCCACATGAATTTTAAAATAGTTTCTTCTAATTCTGTGAAGAATGTCAATGGTAGTTTAATAGATAATTTAAATAGTATTAAATCTATGAATTACCTTAGGCATTATGGCCATTTTGACAATATTAATTCTTCCTACCCATGAGCATGGAATATTTTTCCATTTGTTTGTGTCTTCTGATTGATTTGAGCAGTAGTTTGTAGTTCTCCTTGAAGAGTTCCTTCACTTCCCTTGTTAACTGTATTCCGAGGTATGTTTTTCTCTCTGTAATAATTGTGAATGACAGTTGATTCATAATTTGACTCTCTGTTTGCCTCTTGTTGGTATATAGAAAAGCTAGCAATTTTTGCACACTAATTTTGTATCCTGAGACTTTGCTGAATTTGTGTATCAGCTTAAGTTACTTTGGAGCTAAGATGATGGGGTTTTCTAGATACTGGATTTTGTCATCTGAAAACAAAGATAAGTTGACTTCCTCTCTTCCTATTCGGATACCCTTTCTCTCTTTCTCTTGCTTGATTGCCCTGGCCAGATCTTCCAATACTATGTTGAATAGGAGTGGAGAGAGAGGGCCTCCTTGTCTGTGTCAGTTTTCAGAAGGAATGCTTCCAAATTTTGCCCATTCAGTATACTATTGACTGTGGGTTTGTCATATATGACTCTTATTATTTTAAGGTATATTCCTTCAATACCTAGTTTATTGAGAGTTTTTAACATAAAGAGATGTTGAATTTTATTTAAGGTTTTTTCTGCATCTATTGGGATAATTATCTGTTTTTTGTCTTTAGTTCTGTTTATGCAATGAATTACATTTATTGATTTGTATATGTTGAAACAACCTTGCATCCTGTGGATGAAGCCACCTTGATCATGGCAGATAAGCTTTTTGATGTTCTGCTGGAATTAGTTTGTCAGTATTGTATTGAGGGTTTTTGCATTTATGTTCATCAAGGATGTTGGCTTAAGGTTTTCGTTTTTTGTTGTATTCCTGTCAACTTCTGATATCACGATAGTGCTGGCCTCACAAAAATAATTTAGGGAGGAATCCGTCCTTTTCAATTGTTTGGAATAGTTTCAGTAAAAATTGTACCAGCTCTTTTTGTATCTCTGATAGAATTCAGCTGTGAATCCATCCGATCCTGGGTGTTTTTGTGTTATCAGTAGGCTATTACTGCCTCCATTTCAGAATTTGTTATTGATCTATTCAGGGGTTCAATTTCTTTCTCATTCAGTTTTGAGAGGGTATATGTTCCCAGGAGTTTACCCAACTCTTCTAGATTTTCTAGTTTATCTGCATAGAAGTGTTTATAGTATTCTCTGATGGTTGTTTGTATTTCTGTGGGGTCATTGCTGAAACCCCCTTCTCATTTTTGATTTTGTCTATTTGGTTATTCTCTATTTTCTTTCTTATTAGTCTAGATAGCAGTGTATTTTATCAATTTTTGCAAGAAATCAGCTCCTGGATTCATTGATTTTTGAAGGGCTTTTGTGACTCTATCTCCTCCACTTCTGCTCTGATCTTTGTTATTTCTTGCCTTCTGCTAGTTTTGGGGCTTGTTGCTCTTGGTTCTCTAATTCTTTTAGTTGTGATGTTAGGTTGTTGATTTGAGATCTTTCTAGATTTTTGATGTGGGCATCTAGTGCTATAAATTTCCCTCTTAACACTGCTTTAGCTGCATCCCAGAGATACTGGTATGTTGTCCTATTGTTCTTATTAGTTTCAAATAACTTCTTGATTACTGTCTTAATTTCATTATTTACCCAGGAGTAATTCAGGAGCAGATTGTTCAATTTTGATGTAGTTGGGTGGTTTTGAGTGAGTTTCATAATCTTGAGTTCTAATTTGATTGTGTTGTGGCCTGAGAGACTGTTATAATTTCAGTTATTTTGCATTTGCTTAAGAGTGTTTTACTTCCGATTATGTGATCAATTTTAGAGTAAGTGCTACATGGAGATGAGAAGAATGTATATTCTGTTGTTTTGGCATGGAGAGTTATGTAGATATCTATCAGATCCACTTGATCCAGAGCTACGTTTAGTTCTTGAATAGCTTTGTTAATTTACTGTCTTGATGATCTGTCTAGCATAGTCAGTGGGGCATTAGTCTCCAACTATTATTGTGTGTCAGTCTAAGTTTCTGTAAAGGTGTCTAAGAACTTGCTTTATGAATGTGGGTGCTCCTGTATTAGGTACATATATATTTAGGATAGTTAGTTATTCTTGTTGTATTGAACACTTTACTGTTGTGTAATGGTCTTCTTTGTCTTTTTTGATCTTTGCTGGTTTAAATCTGTTTTGCCAGAAACAGATTTGCAATCCCTGGTTTTGCCTGTTTTCCATTTGCTTGGTAAATTTTACTCCATTCCTTTATTTTGAGCCTATGTGTGTCTTTGTATATGAGATGGATCTCTTGAAGACAGCATACTGATGGATCTCGACTCTTTATCCAGCTTGCCATTCTATGCCTTTGAATTGGGGCATTTATCCCATTTACATTTAAGGTTAATATTGTTGTGTGTGAATTTCATGCTGCCATGATGCTAGCTGGTTATTTAGCAGACTTGTTGATGTGGGTGCTTCATAGCGTCACTGCTCTGTGTACATCAGTGTTGTTTTGTAGTGGCTGGTAACAGTTTTTCCTTTCCATATTCAGTGCTTCCTTCAGGAGCTCTTGCAAGGCAGGCCTGGTGGTGATAAATTCCCTCAGCATTTGCTTGTCTGAAAAGAATCTTATTTCTCCTTCACTAATAAAGTTTAGTTTGGCAGGATACAAAATTCCATGTTGGAATTTTTTTTTCTTTTTTTTTTTTTATTATACTTTAAGTTCTAGGGTACATGTGCACAACGTGCAGGTTTTGTTACATAGGTATACATGTGCCATGTTGGTTTGCTGCACCGATCAACTTGTCATTTACATTAGGTATTTTTCCTAATGCTATCCCTCCCCCAGTCCCCCATCCTATGATAGGCCCCAGGGTGTGATGTTCCCCACCCTGTGTCCAAGTGTTCTCATTGTTCAATTCCCACCTATGAGTGAGAACACGTTGTGTTTGGTTTTATGCCCTTGTGATAGTTTGTTGAGAATGATAGTTTCCAGCTTCATCCATGTCCCTGCAAAGAACATGAACTCATCCTTTTTTATGACTGTATAGTATTCCATGGTGTATATGTGTCACATTTACTTAATCCAGTCTATCATTGATGGACATTCAGGGTGGTTCCAACTCTTTGCTATTGTGAATAGTGCTGCAATAAACATACATGTGCATGTGTCTTTATAGTAGCATGATTTATAATCCTTTGGGTATATACCCAGTGATAGGATTGCTGGGTCAAATGGTATTTCTACATATAGATCCTTGAGGAATTGCCACACTGTCTTCCACAACGGTTAAACTAATTTACACTCCCACCAACAGTGTAAAAGCATTTCTATTTCTCTACATCTTCTCCAGCATCTGTCATTTTCTGACATTTTAATGATCTCCATTGTAACTGGCGTGAGATGGTATCTCTTTGTGGTTTTGATTTGCATTTGTCTGATGACCAGTGATGATGACCATTTTTTCATGTGTCTGTTGGCTGCATAAATGTCTTCTTTGGAGAAGTGTCTGTTCATCTACTTTGCCCACTTTTTGATGGGGTTGGTTTTTTTTTTTTTTCTTGTAAATTTGTTTAAATTCGTTGTAGATTCTGGATATTAGTCCTTTCTCAGATAGGTAGATTGCAAATATTTTCTCCCATTCTGTAGGTTGCCTATTCACTCTGATGATAGTTTCTTTTGCCGTGCAGTAGCTCTTTAGTTTAATTAGATCTCATTTATCTATTTTGACTTTTGTTGCCATTGCTTTTGGTGTTTTAGTTATGAAGTCCTTGCCCATGCCTATGTCCTGAATGGCACTGCCTAGGTTTTCTACTAGGGTTTTTATGGTTCTAGGTCTAACATTTAAGTCTTTAATCCATCTTGAATTAATTTTTGTATAAGGTGTAAGGAAAGAATCCAGTTTCAGCTATTTAATAGGGAATACTTTCTCCATTTCTTGTTTTTGTCAGGTTTGTCAAAGATCAGATGGTTGTAGATGTGTGGTGTTATTTCTGAGGACTCTGTTCTGTTCCATTGTTCTATATCTCTGTTTTGGTACCAGTACCAAGCTGTTTTGGTTACTGCAGCCTTGTGGTATAGATTGAAGTCAGGCAGCATGATGCCTCCTGCTTTGCTCTTTTTGCTTAGGATTGTCTTAGCAATGTGGGCTCTTTTTTGGTTCTGTACGAACTTTATAGTGGGTTTTTTTTTTTTCCAATTCTGTGAGAAAGTAATTGGTAGCTTGATGGGGATAGCATTGAATCTATAAATTACCTTGGGCAGTATGGCCATTTTCATGATATTGATTCTTCGTATCCATGAGTATGGAATGTTCTTCCATTTGTTTGTGTCCTCTTTTATTTCGTTGAGCAGTGGTTTCTAGTTTTCCTTGAAGAGGTCCTTCACATCCCTTGTAAGTTGGATTCCTAGGTATTTTATTCTCTTTGTAGCAACTGTGTATGGGAGTTCACTCATGATTTGGCTGTCTGTTTGTCTGTTATTGGTTTATAGGAATGCTTGTGATTTTGGTACATTGATTTTGTATCCTGAGACTTTGCTGAAGTTGCTTATCAGTTTCAGGAGATTTTGGGCTGAGATGATTGGGTTTTCTAAATATACAATTATGTCATCTTCAAACAGGGACAATTTGACTTTCTCTTTTCCTAATGAATACCCTTTATTTCTTTCTCCTGCCTGATTGTCCTGGCCAGAACTTCCAACACTATATTGGATAGGAGTGGTGAGAGAGGGCATCCTTGTCTTGTGCTGATTTTCAAAGGGAATGCTTCCAGCGTTTGCCCATTGAGTATAATATTGGCTGTGGTTTTGTCATAAATAGCTCTTAGTATTTTCAGGTACATTTCATCAATACCTAGTTTATTGAGAGTGTTTAGCATGAATCCCTGTTGAATTTTGTTGAAGCCATTTTCTACATCTATTGAGATAACCATGTGTTTTTTTGTCATTTTCTTCTGTTTATGTGATGGATTACATTTATTGATTTGCATATGTTGAACCGTTGAACCTGCTTTGCATATGTTGAACCTGCTTTGCATCTCAGGAATGAAGCCAACTTGATTGTGGTGAATAAACTTTTTGATGTGCTGCTGGATTCAGTTTGCCAGTATTTTATTGAGGATTTTTGCATTGATGTTCATCACGGATATTGGTCTAAAATTCTTGGGTGTGTGTGTGTGTGTGTGTGTGTGTGTGTGTGTCTGCCAGGCTTTGGTATCTGGATGATTTGGCCTCATAAAATGAATTAGGGAGGATTCCCTCTTTTTCGATCGCTGGGGATAGTTTCATAAGGAATACTACCAGCTCCTCTTTGTTCCTCCGGTAGAATTTGGCTGTGAATCCATCTGGTCCTGGACTTTTTTTGGTTGGTAGGCTATTAATTATTGCCTCAATGTCAGAGCCTGTTTTTGGTGTATTCAGAGATTTGACTTCTTCCTGGTTTAGTCTTGGGAGAGTGTATGTGTCCAGGATTTTATCCATTTGTTCTATATTTTCCAGTTTATTTGCGTAGAGGTGTTTATAATATTCTCTGATGGTAGTTTGTATTTCTGTGGGATTGGTGGTGATATTCCCTTCATCATTTTTTATTGCATCTATTTGACTCTCCTCTCTTTTCTTCTTTATTAGTCTTGCTAGCAATCTATCAATTTTGTTGATCTTTTCTTTATTTATTTAATGAAATAAAGCAAGACAAGTAGTTTAGAGAAAAAAGAGTAAAAAGAAACAAACAAAGCCTCCAAGAAATATAGGACTGTGTGAAAAGACCAAATCTACGTTTGATTGGTGTGACATAATCTGACAATTATGTGTCTTGGAGTTGCTCTTCTTGAGGAGTATCTTTGAGGCGTTCTCTGTATTTCCTGAATTTGAATGTTGGCCTGCCTTACTAGGTTGGGGAAGTTCTCCTGGATGATATCCTGCAGAGTGTTTTCCATCTTGGTTCCATTTTCCCCATCACTTTCAGGCACACCAATCAAACGTAGATTTGGTCTTTTCACATAGTCCCTTATTTCTTATTTAATTAATCTGATCTTCAATCGCTGATACCCTTTCTCTGGTTTCTCCCCATCTTTGTGGTTTTATCTACCTTTGGTCTTTGATGTTGGTGACCTACAGTTGAGGTTTTGATGTGGATGTCCTTTTTGTTGATGTTGATGCTATTCCTTTCTGTTTGTTAGTTTTCCTTCTAACTGTCAGGTCACTCAGCTGCAGGTCTGTTGGAGTTTTCCAGAGGTCCACTCCAGACTCTGTTTGCCTGGGTATCACCAGCTGAGGCTGCAGAACAGCAAACATTACTCCCTAATACTTCCTCTGGAAGCTTTATCCCAGAGGAGCACCTGCCTGTATGAGGTGTCTGTCGGTCCATACTGGGAGGTGTCTACCAGTTAGGCTACATGGAGGTCAGGGACCCACTTCAGGAGGCAGTCTGTCCATTCTCAGAGCTCAAATGCCATGCTGGGAGAACCACTGCTCTCTTCAGAGCTGTCAGACAGGGAAGTTTAAGTCTGCAGAAGTTTCTGCTGCTTTTTGTTCAGCTATGCCCTGCCCACAGAATTGGAGTCTATAGAGGCAGTAGACCTTGATGAGCTGTGGTGGGTTTTGCCCAGTTCGAGCTTCCTGGCTGCTTTGTTTACCTACTCAAGCCTCAGCAATGGTGGACGCCCATCCCCCCGCCAGGCTGCTGCCTCACATGTTGATCTCAGACTGCTGTGCTAGCAGTGAGCAAGGCTCTGTGAGCACAGGACCTGTATGGGAGAGAATCTCCTGGTCTGCTGGTTGCCAAGATGGTGGAAAAAGTGCACTATTTGGGCGAGAGTGTCCCATTTTTCCAGGTGCAGCCTGTCACGGCTTCCTTTGGCTAGGAAAGGGAAATCTTCTGACCCCTGGCACTTCCCAGGTGAGGCAACACCCCGCCCTGGTTCGGTTCACCCTCTGTGCACTGTACCCAATGTCCAGCCAGTTCCAATGAGATGAACCAGGTACCTCAGTTGGAAATGCAGAAATCATCCATCTTCTGCATTGATCATGCTTGGAGCTGCAAACCGGAGCTGTTCCTATTCAGCCATCTTGGAACGGAAGCCGGAAATTCTTTTCTTTAAGAATGTTGAATATTGGCCTCCAATTTCTTCTGGCTTGCTGTGTCTCCATTGAAAAGGTTCACTTTTAGTCTGATGGGCTTCCCTTTGTAGGTAACCTGGTCTTTCTTTCTGGCTGAACTTATCATTTTTTTTTTCACTTTGATATTGAAGAATCTGATGATTATGTGTCTTGGGGTTGATCCTCTCCTGGAGTGGCTTAATGGAGTTTTCTGGATTTCCTGAATATGAATGTTGGCCTGTCTTGCTAGGTTGGGGAAGTTCTCCTGGATGACATCCTAAAGTATGTTTTCCAACTTGGTACCTTTCTCCTAATCTCTTTCAGGTACCCCAATCAGTCATAGGTTCAGTCTTTTTACATAGTCCCATATTTCTTGGAGGTTTTGTTCACCACTTTTTGTTCTTTTTTCTCTATTGTTGTCTGCCTGTCTTATTTCAGAAAGATAGTCTTTAAGCTCTGAGATTAATTCCTCCCCTTAGTCTGTTCTTCTGTTGATACTTGTGATTGCATTGTGAAGTTCTTGTGTTGTGGTTTTC
The DNA here is from genome assembly GCF_008728515.1 of Papio anubis. NCBI lineage: Eukaryota > Metazoa > Chordata > Mammalia > Primates > Cercopithecidae > Papio > Papio anubis. The sequence goes on from NC_044996.1 coordinate 27,252,657, forward strand.
AGCTTCATCAGGTCAGTTATGCTTCTCTCTAAATTGCCTATAATAGTTATCAGCCCTTCTTTTTAAATCACAATTCTTACCTTCTTTGTATTGGATTACAACATGCTCCTTAAACTCAGTGAAGTTTATTATTACCCACTTTCTGAAGCCTATTCAATTCATCCATCTCAGCCTCTGTCCAGCTCTGTAGGTGCTTGAGGTGATGCAGTCATTTGGAAAAGTAGAGGCACTCTAGCTTTTTGAGTTTTCAGTATTTTTGCCTTGATTGTTTCTCATCTTTGTGACCTTATCTAGCTTCAATTTTTGAGGTTACTGACCTTTGATTAGGGTTTTTGTGGGTATAGCTTTTTTTGTTGATGCTGTCGTTGTCGCTTTCTGTTTTGTTTGTTTCTCCTTTAGCAATCAAGTTACTTTTCCATAGACCTGTTGCTGTTTGCTGGGGGATCCATTCCAGATCCTAGTCCTCTCAGTCCCTCCCACACCTGGAGGTATCACTAGTGAAGGCTGTGAAATAGCAAAGATGACAGCCTGTTCTTTTCTCTGGGAGCTCTGTCTCAGAGGAAAACCAACCTAATGCCAACTAGGACATTCCTTTAGGAGGTGTCTGGAAAGCCCTGTTGGGTGGTTTTACGCAATCAGTAGGAACATTTTCAGGGACCTGGAAAGACTAAGTTGGCTGAATCGCAGGGTCAGCAGCTGCCCCTCTCCCTAGGGACTCCATCTCAGTGAGAGATTAGAGTTCTGCCTGTATAACCATGACTGTAGTTGATGAAATTCCTGCAGGGAGGTCCCACCCAGTGAGGAGGGATGGATCAGTGTCCCACTTAAAGAAGCAGACAGGCCATGATTAGGCACAGCAGCTGTGCTGTGTTGTGGGAAATTCCTCCAAGTCCCTGATGTTGGCAGACTAAAGGGCCCGAGGAATGGCAGATATGGCAGCTGCTCCTCCCCCTGGGAACTTGGTCTGTCTCATGTCTCATACCGTCTCCAGTTTGCTGCCACTGGCCAGCTGGAATTCCAAGTCAGTGTGACTTAACTTGTGAGGTGCTGTGGCAGTGTGGCCCACAGAACAATGCCACTTGGCTCTCTAGATGCAGCCCCCTTTAGGGGGAATGCACAGGATCTCCCGCCTTGCTGGAATTCCTGGGCCACAGTATGCAAAACTCCTGGGTTTCCCAGGCAACGAAGCGAGTGGTTGCCCCATTGAGACACCCCACAGCTCTGTGCTTCAGACCCAAGAATGGTGACATAGGTTCACAAGGGAATCTCCTGATTGCAGATTGCAAAGATATGTAGGAAAAGCATGTTTTCCTGGGCAGGGTCTCAGAATCCCTCACTGATTCTCTTGGCTGGGGGTGGGAGCTACCCTGTCTCTGTGCCACTCCCAGGTGGGCCATAACCACAACCTAGTTTTCCTTGCTCTTGGTGTGTTGTGCCCTCTGTGTGTAGTCAGTCCCAATGTGAGAACCTGGATGCCTCAATTGAAGGTACAGAATTTACTTCCGTTTTGTGAAAGCCTAGGACACAGCTGCATCTAATTGGCCATCTTGGCCCCTCCCACAGCCATTTATATTTCTAAACAGATGGTCATCTATCTAAATGGATACCAGATTATATAGTAATTTGGTCATTTCCAGGAACTCTCAAGAACTTGATTTAGAACTCAAGGATAGCAGAACCACTGTATTATTTCACTCTGTCTTCACTAATCTGGAGTTTTGCTCCATCAGTTATCTCTCTTCTTCGTAGTATCTTTAGGAAAGAAAATAAACCAAAAATCATTAATCTTTCCTTAAATACGTTATTTCTTTGAACTGCATGTGTTTCAGGTAATAACTATGAAACCTCAAAATACTTGCTAAATATCATAAATCCTTCTGAAGAAAGCTACCTGAATCAGCTCTTTGCCAAAAACTATAGCCAAAGAATGCAAAGTATGATCCCAGCAATTGCCAAACTACAAACTTAGATCCTAATACGAGACTCGCATGGCTTCTTCCTCCTTTAGAGTTTCAAAATCTTCCTGAGAAATAATCTAAAAATACTATATGACAACTACATGCAGAATAATAAATGCCAGAGGTATTCTTGGGTAAAATTAAAAAAAAAAACCCACTAATTTATGCAGGATAAATTAGATGAGTGAAGCAATCCACTGTGATATTGTCTATATTTCCGTGTCTACGTTTCTTCATAATTATGTAGTTCTGCTTTGTAATACACTAGCAAATTAGGAATTGAGGAGAGTTTGACTATTACGTTAAAACTGACAAAAGGAAATATTAAACTTTAAATTACTGTGCTTTCCCAAATTGTACTTTAAGAACAAATGCCTGTTAATGTGTACACTGAGAACAAACAGTTTCATAGAAAGAAATAAAAGATGACAAACAAAATAAAGGAATCCTTTTTTCCTTTGAAAATTTACAGTACATATTAAAAGTTCTGACAAGTTCAATGTAAAGGAGACCTACTGAAGTTGTTCAATGTTTAAAATAAGCAAAGCTTTTGTACAAAACTTTTTATTAATATATCTGTTAAATAACCAGTTTCAAAATTGTTGGAAATAAAGTGGAAAACAGAGGCAAATTAAAATATGTTCATCTGCATGAAAATACTGTAGCAGACATTTAATGCTATTTTTATATAACTTTATTTGTTTACTAATGATTTATGTTTTAGTGTCCTCTCTCATGCATTGACCACAATGACATAGTATTGACACTAGCTCAAACTGAAATTATTCCTGCTTCCCTAAACTTAGGAATATACTAAAACCCCAGTGCTTGTTTGAGGGCAGCAACAGTATATGGCCTTGTTTTGAAGAAGGCTAACTGAACATAAGTTATTCCATATAGGATAGCAATCAATCAACTCAGTTGCATTCTTCATTTGGGCAATTGTGTAAGAATTACAAAGAGAAAATATGTTATTTAAGCTCTGGCTTCCAGAAAAAGAAACACTAAGCAAATTTTCCAGTTTTCATAAGTTGTATTGTGCATCTCAGACTAGACAGTTGATAAAGTGACCGTTAACACATTACCATTCTTGCGTATTTTTGTAATACATCTCCAAAACTAAAGTTAACCTATTTTTCCTCTTCCTTGCAACTTCAATGAGCTTGACCAGTATATTCTTCCACTAGATCTTGTGAGTCTCTCTTGTATTTTTTTGCACCAGTCTCTCTTGTATTTTTTGCACCATTAACTGTCTTAAGAGATTAGTTAGACATAGTCAATTAATCTGCAAAAATGGCACCAAAAATATGCAATGTAGAAAGAATAGTCTCTTCAAAAAATGTTACTGGGAAAACCGAATATCCACATATAAAAGAAAGAAATTAGAACTTTATCTTAGACATTTCACAAAAATCAAGTGAAATAGTTTAAAAAATACTTAAATCTAAGACCTGAAACCTTAAAAATATTAAAAACATACACAGGAAAAAGGTCCCTGATATTGGACTTTGCAATTATTTTTTGGATATGATACCAAAAGCACAGGTAACAAAAGTAAAAATTTTAAAAAATGAGACTACATGAAATTTCAAAAAATATGCCCAGTGAAGGAAACAATGAACTGAAAAGGAAATCTATGGAATGAAATAAAATATTTGCACATCATCTATCTGATAAAGGCCTAATATTCAAAATTAAGGGGAAATACATAGAAGTCAATACCAGAAAAAAAAATATTTTAAAATGATCAAAGGGCCTGAATAGACATTTTTTTTTCAAATAAGACATACAAATGGCCAAGAGGTATATAAAAAAGTATTCAATAGCACTAATTTTAATCATCAAGAAATTGCAAATTACAACCTCAATGATACCTCACACCTGTTAGCATGGTTATTACCATAAAGTCAAAAGATAGGGAGAAAGTTAAAAAAAAAAAAAGAAAAGAAAAAAAGGAAACCCTTGTACAGTGTCTGAGGGATTTTATATTGGTAAGCCGTTATGGGAAAACAGTATGGAGGTTCCTCAAAAACCCAAAGGAATACAACTATGATATGATCCAGTAATCTTAATTCTGGGTATTTATTTATAGGAAGCAAAATTGGTATCTTGAACACACATCTGCACCCCCATGTTTATTGCAGCATTATTCATAGTACCCAAGGAATGGAAACCACCAAAGTGTCCATTGATGAATAATAGATAAAGATAATGAGACATACACCACACACACACACACACACACACACACACACACACACACAAAATTCAGCCTTAAAAAATAAGGAAATCTTGTCATTTGCACAAGCATGGATGAAGCTAGAGGACAGTATGCTAAGTGAAATAAGCTAGACACAGAGAAATACTACAGTCTCATTTACATGTGGAATCTAAAGTAGTCTTATAGGAACAGAGAGTAGAAAGATGCTTGCCAGGGGCTGGAATAGGATCTTAATGTAGCTTCTATTACTTTAACAATTAGCAGAATAAACTCCTTTAAAACATTCCAAAACATTCTTGTCTTTCAACATATTAATTTGAGCAACTCTTAAAAGGAATCCCCAGTCTACCATAGGTTCTTATATTACTACTATGGTGTGAATGTGTTCCCCAAAATTCATGTGTTGGAAATTTGGCCCCCAGTATATGGAGGCAGGGCTTAATTGAGGTGTTTAGGTCATGGGGCACCAACCTCAAAAATGAAATTATGACATTATTATGACTATAGGTTCATTATAATGAGAGTGGTGTTTTATGAAAGGATGAGTTTGTTCCCACCTCGGTCTCTCTTACCCTCTCTTTATCCTTTCTTCATGGCATGGCACAGCAAGCAACCCTTTATTAGGTGCCAGTCTCTCAATCTTGGACTTTCCAGCCTCCACAACTGTGCATCAATAAATTTCTGTTTATTATAAATTACCCAATCTCAGGTATTCTGATATAACAGCACAAAGTGTCCTAATGCAATTGCCTTTTGTATAACTGAGTTAGTATAGTTTTCTACTTGACTATTTCAAAGAAGAGATGCTTAACCAGTTAGAGACTGCCTTGTTGGAAAAGAGGTACCAAAGATCTCAGCACAGCACATAACACACAGTAGACGACGAACATACATTTAAATAGAAATATGATACACAAATGAGTTGGCAAGAATCTCCCACTCAAAAGGGAGGCTTTCAAGTGAAAACGTTACTGCTGAAAATAAATATTAGCATTGTCATATTTTATATTCACTTATCTCCTTTTAATTGTCTGAAGAATGAGCAAAACAAGCTCTAATGTGGAGCACAGTACCTACTCTCTTCTCCAAATTATCTCTACATAGATATAAAGAATGAAAGATGTTAACATTCTCATACATTAGTCATAGCGTGATTGAGGAAGATGAATATGTCATCCCACCAAAAACAGAAAGATTGCTGAGGTTGTCAGCAAGAACTTGATTAGCTTGCATCTGAAAGTTGCTCAATTTGGATGTTCATGAGCCATACTGTCAGATTAAAGACAGATGCCCTATTTGAGTACACAGGCAAAGATAATATACACACAAATGTACTATCAATCCAGATCGATGCATATTTTTTCATTACATAATCAAATTCAAAAGTACATGAACTGTCTTCTTCCTGCTGTATGGGTTGCTTATTACTAGAAAACAGATGCAACCCTTCTCTTGGGTGCTGAACCAAAGAAGCAATGCCCTCCTGAATAACATATTGACAAGGTAAACTTATTTCTGGATGTGTCAAAAAAAAAAAAAAAAGCTAGAAGTTCTATTTGTTATGAAAGATTTGGGGATGAGAACATTTAAAAGTTAGATTATTTTGTATTCTTTTTCTGACTGATTGTACCTTTGCTACACCTAAGAGTAATCACAGTATTATAGATAATAAATAAATAAAATGGGCCAAGGGACATTACGGGTTACGCTCAGACACATGATTTCGATTTTTTAAGACTCATAAGATTCACTCTTATGTAATTGAAAAATATTTATTTTTATAATGTGTAAGAGTCAATCAGAGCAGAGAGTCTTTCAAACAAATGCAAGTATCTGAAAAAAATATGTCATACATTAGGAGAGAATCAGAAAACTTTTAAAAACAAATTTGGATCTTGGATGGGTAGGGTTGAGGGAGTTTACTATTTTAGACAGAAACTTTATTTTGGCTTTTGAAGTTTCTATTTAGTTTTAAAATTTAATATGTCTAAGATTACAATCAAGGAGCAAATATCATAATAAAACTAACAGGCATTCTTAATCAGATTTATTTTATGTATATGTGTAAAGATACTGCCTCGGGGCCGGGTGCATACCTGGAATTCCAGCACTTTGGGAGGTGGAGGTGGATGGATCACGAGATCAGGAGATCGAGACCATCCTGGCTAACACGGTGAAACCCCGTCTCTACTAAAAATGCAAAAAATTAGCTGGGTGTGGTGGCGGGCACCGGTAGTCCCAGCTACCGGGGAGGCTGAGGCAGGAGAATGGTGTGAACCCAGGAGGCGGAGCTTGCAGTGAGCCAAGATCCTGTCACTGTGCACTCCAGGCCGGGCGACAGAGCAAGACTCTGTCAAAAAAAAAAAAAAAAAAACTGCCTCAGCCACATGGGCTAATCTTGGGTGACTTTTTAAAGTAAATCTGTGTATTACTTTCTTATCTAAAATTGTCTATTGAAGGGAAAATTGCTGCTATTCATTTTCTTGCACCTCAAGTTAAAAAGGGGCTGTACAATCACTCATGAGATATGATTTTGATCTTTTCAAGAAGGAGCATATTCCTAAATTGCATGGGGTAATACGTACATTAGTTACAGAAAATTATTTTGGTGGTATGGATTTCTCTTTTCCAAGTAGGAATTTTATGCAACAATGTAATGTATAAAATATATTCTCCAGTATGATATATTTTTAAAGACAGAGATAATACACAGATAGCATTAGGCTGCATGATTTTGGGGTGATGGTATGTTTACAGTGAATCCAAAGGCACCTGTGTCCTTTTTAGTTTCTTTATTTGGCACCCATCAGCAGATGGGATTGTCAAGCATCTCATGAGATATTAGAACACCCATGCTCAACAAACTTGTTAATAATATCCATTAATATAATCATAAAGAATATGTATTTTTGTTAAATGAGTTACTAAATAAGTCCATTTTCAGCTCTATTATGCAAGATTTTGTTTTGGAAGTTCAACAAATATATTTTTCACAGTGACTTTGGGAAACCTGGTGGCTTTTAGAAATGTTTGCAAGGTATATTTGAACAGCTATTATCCTCTTGCTAGAATAAAATTTCCCTAGCCTATAGTGAAGATTGAGATAATTTATTTTATTTATTTGTACTTTATTTAAAACCAAGTTGACTAAATAATACATAAATATCAATATCAAAATGTTTTAAGAGAAGATGTTTTAAATAAGGCCAACTGTAGGCTGAGTAACTAAGAAAGAGAAATTTACTTTGTGTAAGAGTGCTGATTTATGTAAAAAATATGGAATAAAGACTTGTTATGGACTGAATTATGTTCAATATGTTGAAGTCCTAACTTCCAATGTGATATTTGGAGATGAGGCCTTTGAGAAGAAATTAGAGTCAGATGAGGTCATGAGGGTGGGGCCCTCATGATGAGATTAGTGACCTTATAAGAAGAATGAGAGAGAGAGACAGAGAGATTATCTTGTCCTCACTATGTGAGGACACAGAAGGAAAGCAGTCTAGAATGACTACATCATATCTTACCAAGTATGTCTCTTACAAAAAGTTTATATGCATCAAAAGGGTTTATGGTATTATTATTACCTGCAATAATAAACTCTATGAACATTATCCACTCTGTACAATAGCTATCACAAAATTACTATGTTGTGACAGTTTTGTTTTGTATTATTAAAACAATAGTTATGAATTTCTAGCCCCTTCACCATTTACGTTATTTGTAATAAATTCATATAAAACTAAATAACAAAGTAGTACATTTATTGAAGTTATAATAGCTTCTTTCAATCCGTAACACACACACACACACACACACACACACACACACACACACACACATGCCTTTAAATTTGTTTCTTCTAAAATTAAAGCATTCTTAAATATCCCTTTATCCATTTGGAAAATAAACAAGTTGTGCTCTATGTGGATCTGTGGATGTCCTAGACACATAGTGAGCTTCAAAGTGTTGGAAAGCACTGACACTGGAGTTGGAGTACTTGTCTTGCAGTGGATCTGTTGCTTTCTAACTAGATTACTTGGACAGCTTACTAACTTCATAAGACTCAGTTTCCTCATTTGCAAAATGAAGATAATTATAGTGCAGACTACCAACATTTATTGTGATGATTAAATAAATCAATGCTTATCAGAGATTTAGGACACTATGTGGCAAGTGGTAGGCAATCATTAAATATCAGCTGTTATTACTATCACAATTAGCAAAAAAACCAGTCTAAATATGACTTTCAGTTGAAAGTCTTTTGGTTTTTCCAGTAACTGTTATTTATTTCTAGTTCTGTGCTAACTTTTGTAGGTTACATGAGTATTTTATTGATTATTATAATCAAAGGTAATGATTAGACTAGTTAAGATTGCTATACTGTAAGCTTCATGAGGATAGGGACTATGTCTGTTTATTTCACGTTTTCAACCACAACACCTACCATCAAACCTGGTACATATTAAGACATAGTAAATATTTGTTAACGGATAGTTGTGGATCACTTGTAGTGAGACTGAAATCTGCTATACTTATCTACCAAGGCTGAGCTTTAACTCAAACCTCAAATCATTTGTGAGAAACACTAAAATGTCTAGGCTTTATTTTGGGGTCTTGAATCCAAATGGTTAGGCCTGTGCTCTCAGCCAAGAATAATTTTTAAAAAATCTTTCATCAAAACAATTTTATCTTTATGAATGCATAAACAGCTAGGAATGAATCTTCCATTTAAATAGCCTTGAGGAATACACTTAATTGGTTTAAAAATATTTTAACTTTGGATTTATTTCACACATGCTCTTATTTCTCCTTTCAGTTTCAGCTACATTAAGTTATCTTTATTCTTACTGCATATGTACAGTCCATAAGAGAAGCCATTTGACTATAGCTTAAAATGAGAACAGAGGTAGAGAGGGGAGAAGAAAGTAACAAATAAGACAGTGATAGAGGTTAAAGTGGTTTCACACATTTTTATTGCATTATTCAAGCAAATTAAACAATAAAGATGATCTTTTCTGCTTTATATTTCTCTGGAAGCATATTTTCTATTCTTAGTATAAAATTATTCATGAAATATTTGTTTAATGGACTTTACATGTAAGGCATTATGCAAATACTATGTAGAGAGTAACAATATCAATCCTATATGGTTCACTCCCTCAAGAAGCTTACCATGGAAAAAGGAGTGAAATAAAAAAAGATGTATGCTATCAGGTACAATACCAGCTGTAGAATACTACCTTGCTTCTAAGTTCATAATTTCAGAATCAGCTTATTTTTAGTTATGTCTTCTTTATTGAAGCCATAGTTGAAGGTTTAGGTCAAATAAAATGATAAATTTAATAGACTGTGTGTGTGTGTGTGTGTGTGTGTGTGTGTGTACATCTATGTATATATATTTCGGCTTCCAAATACTATATTTTCTGTAAGCTATCCCTCACATAACTTTAACTCAAATGAGTACTATCAGTTTGTAAACAACCAGAAAGCACAAGCCATGAATGTGAGGTCTATTTTCCTATATGCTAGGGTTGTAGCATATAATCTGCATATTATTATGAAACGACTTAAATATCGTATTGCTCAGTTATAACAAATTTAATGTAAACCATAAATAAGACCAATAATTGTCTCTCTGTTCTCTAACTCAGAACCAACTTGATAAAGTCTTATCTTCCTTCAAAAATCAGCTGAGATTACACCTGGTCTGCGAATATGTATGTCCATTTTCTTTTCTAAAACGAGCATGGATTACATTTTGAATGAGAAATCCAGTTGCTTCAAATAGAAAAAGGAATGAAGACTTAAGATCTGTTTCTACTACCATTGTGTAATTTATAGCTTATACATTTGCACATTTTGTTCATTATAAAATTTTTTTAATCTGTATAAGCATTTCTGGTAGATTTTAAGTTCCTTAAGAGTGATAATTTTTGTTTTAACTATATATGTACAGTGATATTTAGTAGTACTCACCATAATTTTTGAAAGGATGAATGAATACAAATAAGCCATTTATAATTTTACATTCACAAAATAAATAATTACCAGTTTTCCACATCTCCTATTAACTATTGTCAATGTGTGTGCATGAAGATATAATTCTGTATTCTTCTCTAATCACCTAATATTATAGAGTACACATTTTATGTTAATGCACAGTCTTCATAATCATCTTATTTCCTGCATAATAGTGCACTGATATGATTTGTCCTGTTACTTTGCTATTAAAATTTTACTAATATAAAATGCTACAATAAGGTTGTTTATACACAAACTTTTTTTCGGGAGAATTATTTCTTAGAAATAATTTTCATAATGAAAATGAGTTGAAGAGGTAGTGTGCAGATAGTGATGATAAAATCTGAACAAACAGTAAAAAGCAACTATTTAAAAGGTACTGGAGAGCATACAAAAGCAGAATGAGGTAAGAGGAGAGTATTTCCTTTAAAAAAAAAAAAAAAACTATCTGTAAAGGACAAGAACTGAAAGTTTGAACTTCTCTTATCGAAGAGAGCTCCAAAACTACACAGCCATAGTGCAGATAAAACAGTAACCTTACCAGATTGAGGTAGAATGGAACAGAATTTAGAACTGGAAGAGCAGCCAGAAATCTATGGGAAAAATCTTGGAAGCAAGAAGCATAAGAAAAAAATGAGATCCCAAATCTGAGTGTAACTCTACCATTGTCCATGAAACTGCATGTATATAGGGAGAGACCTGGTGACACAGCAAAAACAAACAAACCACCTCAAAAACAAACGAACAAACAAAATCTTAGAAAGACTAGAGAGGAATTTTTCACCAGAAGACAGGACTGCACTGGATGAATTTTTTTGAGGTTACCCATTTTTCAACCGCATTAATTCCCCAAAAATGGCCATCTTGGAAAGTAAAAACGTGAAGACTTACTGGCTTAAGTATTAGATGATAGAGTCCAAAGCCAGCCAATCAGATGAAGATTTGAAAGAAAATTCACAGAAGCAAAGAAACCATAATCCAGTTCAAAATTTTGGCTAACCACAAACTACATTTGCAGGGGAAAACCCAGGGAGCTAGTTAAAAAAAATGTAGCAGTTGAAAGATGCAGAGATATTAGCTGCTGCACTCTGTAGGATGTACAAAGCATGATGTTTGAGTCCAAGCAAGGTAACTGCATATAAGAACAAGAACAATAAAAATCTCCAGAAGAACAAAGCAGAACCCAGAGTACCCAAAACATATCATCTAAACTAAACTATCTAGTTTCCAAAACTTCCTAGATATTCAAAGATACGGGAAAGTGTAATCTGCTTTCAAGGATAGAAAACTCAATAGAAGGAACTAACTCTAACTATATCCAAACTTAAGAGAAGGCAAAGCAAGATTTCCAAATAGAATTTGAACAACTATGCACACAAAAAAGCACCTTCATAAGAACCCAAAATCAGCATAGGTACCAGCTCAGCCACAGTGAGGTAGAGCACCAAGTAGGTTGGATTTCAGGCTTTGGCTCTTGGATGGCATTTTCAGACCTGCTCTGGGCCAGACAGCAGCCCACTGTACTGAAAGAAGAGTAAAAAGCCTGGCAGCATTCACCTCAAGTTGACTGAAGAGTCCTTGGGCCTTAAATGAACATCAGCGGTATGCAGACAGTACTTGCTATGGGCCTGGGGTGGCTGGGGCCATGAGGAGAGACACCTCTGCTTATGGAAAATGGTAGGGAAGAGTGGGAAGCACTTTGTCTTGTGTCTGGGGTGCCAGGTCAGCAGCAGAATGGAGCACTAGATAGATTCCTAAGGCTTCCAACTCTAGGCCCTGGCTCTCATATGGCATCTCTGGACCTGGCCAGGACTGGGGCAAACTTGTTTCCCTGAAGGGAAGTACACAAGCCTGACTGTCATTGCCTCCTGCTGATTCTAGAGCCCTAAGGCCTTGAATATCATAAGCAGTAAACAGGCCTAGGCTGAAGGAGAATGGCATGTCACTAGATGTCAATTCAAGTCTACATGAATGAGCATCACTGAACATGACAAACATCTGTATTAATATACAATACCATACAAACATATTTTTCTTTTTTCTTAAAGTTCATTAAAATTATTTGACTATTTAAAACAAAAATTTTAATTGTATTGAAGGATTTATAACTTATAACATTTAATATGTATAATACATTCTTAGTGACAATAGTAATAATAATTGGAACTCAATGGAAATACACTTGTCCAAGATTCTTGTATGTTCTTTAAATTTTTAGAAGTCATTTAATATTAAAACTATATAGATTGTGTCAAGTAAAATATATATGTTAAAATCTTTGAACAACCATTAAGTAATAAAACAAAAAGATACTGTTGGAGAGCCAATGGAAAAATTTAAATAGAATATTATAACTAGGTAATTAATACTAATGAAAGTACAATAGGAGGGTCAGAGGCAAAGGAAGATAAAGTTAAATGGAAGCAAATAGCAGGATGTGAAAACTAAATACGACAAAAAAATCAGATAATTTTAGGCATGATTAAAAACAGCAAGCAATTAAATTTTACCTACTAGAGACTTACTTTAAGCACAAAGACACAAGTGTGTTGAAAGTTAAAAAGATGGGAAAGATGCATTAGGCAATAGCATAAGAAAACTGGAGTGAGTATATTAATGTCAATTAAAATATATCTCAAGACACGGAGTGTTACTAGAGACAAAGAGAGACACTTTACCATTCTAAGAGAGTCAATACATCGACTAGGAATGTTAACTCAAACTACATGGGACAAATGGTCAAAATTATGGAGTAGGAGCTCTGAAAATAACCTGTTCCATTAAAACAGTACGAACACTAGCAAAAGTTGTCAAAATCAAATCTTTTATAATGTTGGAAATAAAAGATTGCCGCAATAGGAATGCTCATATTTCTTTTTTATATACATAGTTATTTAAAAAACAAAACAAAAGAAGACACCTCAGCCAAACCTTAGGGATTTCTATGGCATTTTAACTTGTCCTATTCTCATCCTGTTCTCCCATCAACACAGTAACCTTAAAAATGACTAGCTATGCAAACTTTATAGCTATGAAAGTCAGAATTATAGTAGCCACTCAAAGGGGAAGAATAGTTTTGAATCTTGTTTAAAAAGACCTATCTAAAGAGAATTGTTTTTATTTAACTTGTCTTGATGCTCCCTGGAAAAGAATAATTTACAGTGCTTGTTGTTATGTGATATGGCTCAGAGTTATTTCAGTGTGAAAATCCCATTCCCCAGGGCATTTTGTTGAAAGCAATTAGAGTTTGTTGTTTAATATCACAGCTGCTTCAGTTGGTGACACCAGTTGGGATAAATAGGAGGCTGTCTACAAAATTTAAAAGGAAGATCTGAGTAATGAGATGTCCCACAGTGGGTTTTGTAAACTCCAATAGAGTAGGGAAGGGAAAGAAAAACAACAAAAGTAAATAAATAAATAAATAAAAAACAAAAGTAAAACTTCAAAAGTTGCTTTCCTGATCATCTAGAAGGCAACTTGCCTGCACGGCATCATGCAAACTCCCAAGAAAGTCCTGAAAAGGCCCAAATCTCCCACCACTGTCTGACTACACACTTGTACAAGCAGAAATGAAAAGCTAAGGTAGAATTGTGAGTTGCCTACCAATCATCAAAAACATGCCTAAACATGCATGCGGAGCACCTTGGCAAACAAAGGGACTTATTGATTCAAGACATTTAACATCCCTTTCCAATCACTAGCTTACCATTAAATGAACTGATCAGAGACCGTAATGTGTACATACGAGAGAGAATACAGACTTTACAGAATCACTCCAAGAAAGTAAATAAAAAATCAAATAGTAACAACAACAAAACAACAAAAGCAACAATAATAGTAAAAAAAAAAAAAAAATCACGTGGTTGAGTAAGGTCTTATTTCCAGAGTTGCCACATTTAATTATTTTAAAGGTCCAATTTTCAACCAAAAATTAAAAGGTTTGAAATGAAACAGGACAATGTGGCCCATACACAGGGAAAAAAATCAGTCAATAGAAACTATTCCTGAGGAAGCCCAGATGTTCAAATCACTAGATACAAATGATACATATAAATGTATGTATATAAATTATATCATGTCAAATGAATTAAAGGGATTATAAGATGATTTATCATCTCATAGAAAATAGTGATATAAAGATAAAAATTATTAAATCAAACCAAATAGAAATCCTGTAGTTGAATTGTACAATATGAGATGAAAAATTCACTATTGGTGCTTAAAATCAGAATTAAGTCGTCAGGAGAATGTATCAGTAAACTTGAAGATAGAATAATTGGGATTATCCAGTCTGAGGGAAAGAAATAAAAAAGAATGACGAAAACTGGACAGGGCCTCCAAAACTTGTAGGACACAATCAAGCATACCAATATACGCAGGAGAGAGGAAAAGGGCAGAACAAATATTTTTAAAATAATGGTCTAGATTTATACAAATTTCATTTTAAAAAACTAATACCCACATCTGAGATGTTTAGCAAACTTCAAGTAGGATACAAAGAGATTCATGCCTCAAACTACTAAAAGAAAAGAAAAATAATATTGAAAGAAGCAAAAGAAAATCACTTGTCATGTACAAGAGATCCTCAATTTGATTATCAGTCAACCTGAATATGTCCAAACTCATGAAGATATATATGTCATATGTGTATAATTTTAACATATAAATGATACTTTGATAAAGCTAACATAAAATAAATAAGAAAGAAAACAAATAAAATTATCAGTCACCTTTTCATTAGAAATCATGGAAACTAGAAGGCAGTGGAATGATACGTGCAAAATTTTGAAACAAAAAGAATCTCAATCAAGAATTCTGCAAGAACTCTATCTCCCACAAACTGTCCTTCATAAATGAAGGAAACCTTAAAACATTTCCAGATGATCCAAAACTGAGAGAACAAATCATTAACAGACTTACTCTGAAAAAAATACTAAAGGAATCTCTTCAGTCTTAAATGAAAGGACATAAGACAGTGACATTTTCACAACAAAATAAAGGACACAAATCAAGGTAACTACATACGTAAAAATAAAAGGCAACATTAATCAATTTACTGTTTTTAACTCCAACAGTCTAAATTATTTAGAAAACAACTACATAAAATAATAAATATATGTCTGTGCTGATCAAAATACTGTGTGTGTGTGTGTGTCTTTGTGTGTGTGTATCATTTTAATGAAAATAATAGCAAAAAAAAGAGGAGGAAGAAATGGAACTTTATTTGGGCCAAGTTTTTCTATACTATTTAAAGTTGGTATTCATAGAAACTACAATGTTTGTTGTAATGTTAATTGTAAACTGGAAAAATACACTAACACCATAACTAAAAAATATAGCTAAATGACAAGGAAATGGAAATAATACCCTATAAAATATCTATTTAATGCAGAAGGCGGCAATAATGGAGGACTAGAGACACAGAAAGGACACAAGGCATATAGAAACAAGTAGAAAAACAGCAGATGTTAATCCTTCTTTATCAATACTTTTATTAAATATAAATGGATTAAACACTCCAAAATTAGCAATCAGCACAAAAATTATGATCCAAACACATACTGTCTATAAGAGACACTTTATATCTAAAGCCAAAAATAGGTTGAAAGTAAAAAGATAGGAAACAGCGTACCACATAGAGAGTTTTCTCTGTCTTGTGGTAGAAGCCAGAGAGATATGAAATATGAATAAGACTCAAAACACCCTTGCTGGCTTGAAGTGGGGAGAGTCTTGTGCCAAGAAATAACAGGTGGCCTCTAGAAAATGAAAGTAGGACCCACCCCCACTGACAACCAGCCAAAAAAGTAGAACCTCAATCTCAAAACTGCAAACATGTGAATTATTCAATGACTTTTATTTAAAGTGTGTTCTCCCCAGAGCCTCCGTGTGAGTCCAGTCTGACCAACGCCTTGATTTTGGCCTGTTGATACCACAAGCAGAAAAGCCAGTTGAGCCTGCTTGAACTTTTAACCTACAGAAATATAAGTTAATAAATGAGTGTTGTTTTAGTCGACTAAGTCTGTGATAATTTGTTACACAGCAGTAAAAAATTAGCACACTGTCTTGTTTTGTAATTGTTTCATGTGCCTTACCTTCCTTAGGTAATTGCAAGCCACTTGAAGGATAGAATCAAGTCTTTAGCACAGCACCCAGTCCACAGAGGAAACGTTCAAGATCAGAAACAGTTAAATAAGTGAAATACTAAGATCCACCTATACTTCTGCTTGCTCCACCTTATATTTCTGAATGTATTTCCCCCAGTAAGGTTCAAGATTATTTAAAGCTAATATAATGGGCTTAGAATAACGTCATGGTAAAAAAAAATTCTATTTAAGGGAGGTAACAAGTATTTTCCCAATGCCACTCAGGATGCAAAATATATTTCCTCTCTTTTTTTCTGAGTGATTACTTATGCTTGTACCCTGTATGTAAAGACAATAATTCCATATCCATTTTTAGCTATTGTGTAGTTACTTGCTTTCCTTAGAGAGCTTCCTATTGTAAATAACATAAAATGTTTTTTTGCCTTCTCTTTCAGATCTCAATATCTCATAATTTACAAATATTCAAGAAATTCTATAATTTTTATGTTCACTAAGCAATAATTTTTTGTATCCTCAGTTTACATATAAATATTCTGGAAACAATTTTCAGAAGGGGGTGTGTGTGTGTTTGTGTGTGTGTAGATGTGTGTGTGTAGGTGTGTGTGTGTTTGTGTGTGTGTGACCTTCATGAAGACAATGTATTTATCATTAATTTTTTTCCTATTAAAAGCCATGTTAGAAATATGAAAAGAATAAGATTGTTATCTGGTTAATATAATATCCATCAGTTTTTAGAACAAAGTAAAAGTAACTCTCTTCTTATAAAGATCATGAACAATTAACAAGTAAAACCATAATTTCACAGACAGTTGACCATCTAAATTATTTCAGACTTAGAGAAGAAGTGAGGCTACATTACATTTTAATCAAATTTCACAGCTACTGAAATATATTCATGAAATACTTGATTGGCATTCCTAACAAAACAGAATTATCTATAAAAAGGATGGTTACATTTTAAGGTCAGGCATGTCATTTTCATCTTCCTATGGTCGAATGTGTCATATTGAACAAATGTACCTGTTCATTTTCCTATTTCATTTCTTATGACTTTATTTTCAGAAACAATGAGTGTAAATACCTAAAATTAGATTGGAAAGTTATAATGGTTCCAAGATAAGTAAATGAGTTTACCAGGAGTAAATTATCATTCTGCTTTTATCAACTGGAGTTGTTGATCCTATATGAAAGTTTTGTGGGCTTAGCTTTATAATGAAAACATATTAAATATTTTAATTATTATTTTTCTTACTCCATACCATGTTCTTACATGACCTCTATAATTATATCTATTGTAGACACTTGCTGCCAGTATTTATATAGTTACAGGTATGAAAGGAGGGAAACATAAAATGTATGTAGGTGAAACATTCTCCAGACAAAATAATATATGAAATTTTGACTTATTCAGACTATTATTTTGAAGAAAATATTTTTCTTAAAAAATAATTATTTCTGTTTGAAATATTGTTTGTTGTTGTAATTTTTAACATTTTCAATATTTATCTTAAATTCAGAGAGTACATGTACCAGAGATTCAGAGAGTACATTGTTACCTGGGTATATTACTTGACGCTGAGGTTTGGGGTATGAATAATCCCATTACCTAGGTAGTGATCATAGTACCTGATGTATTTTGGATGTTTGTCCATGCCTAAATTTCATGCTGAATTATAATCTCTAATGTTGGAAGTGGGGCGTGGGGAGGTATTTGGATCATGGGGTTGGATCACTCACTCATGAATGGCTTGGACCATTCCTTTGGTGATAAATGAGCTTATGCTCTGAGTTCTTGCTAGATAAGGTAATTCAAAAGTGTGTGGCACCTTCCTTTTCACTCTCTTACTCCTGTTTTTGCCATGTGACCTTCAAGCTCTCACTTTGCCTCCTTCCATGAGTAAAAGCTGCCTAAGGCCTCACCAGAAGCCATGGGTCCTGTATAACCTGCAGAACTGTGAGCCAATTAAACCTCTTTTTATAAATTGCCTAGTCTCAGGTACCTCTTTATAGCAATGCAAGAATGACCTAATACAGTACCAAATAGGTAGTTTTTCAGCCCTTGTCCACTCTTATCTCTCTCCCCTCTAGTAATCCCTAGTGTCTTTTGTTTCCATCTTTATGTCAACGTGTAGTCTATGTTTATCTACCACTTAGAAGTGAGGAGATACAGTATTTGGTTATTGCTCCTGTATTAATTCACTTACAATAATATCTTCCAGGTGTATTCATGTTGCTGTAAGGTAGATGATTCCATTTTTATTATGGAAATGTAGTATTCCACAGTATATATGTGCCATATTTTCTTTATCAGATTCACCATTTGATGGGCACCAAGATTGATTCCATGTCTTTGCTATTGTGAATAGTCCTGCAATGAACATACAAGTAAGTACATGTGCCTTTTTGGTAGAAAGACTCATTTTCCTTTTGTTATATACCCACTAATGGGATGGCTGGGTCTAGTAGTTCGAAGTTCATTGAGAAATACCAGAACTACTTTCCACAATGGCTGAACTAATTTACATTCCCACCCAACAGTGTATGAATACAACCTTTTTTTCTGCAGCCTCATCAATATCTGTTATTTTTTTACTTTTTAATAGTAGTCATTCTGAGATGGTATCTCATTGTGGTTTTGATTTGCATTTCTCTGATGATTAGTGATGATGAGTATTTCTCTATAGGTTTGTTGGCTGCTTTTATGTCTTCTTTTGAGAATTACCTGTTCATGTCCTTTGTCCACTTTATAATGGGGTTATTTGTTTTTTGCTTGTCCAGTTGCTTATGTTACTTACAGATTCAGGATATTAGACTTTCTCAAATGCATAGTTTGTGAATATTTTCTCCAATTCTGTAAGCTGTTTCTTAACTCTGTTAATATTTTCTTTTGCTTTGCAGAAGCTTTTTAGTTTAATTAAGTCCCACTTGTCAATTTTTATTTTTGTTGCAATTGCTTTTGAGGACCTAATCATAAATTATTTGCCATGACTAATGTCCAGAATGGTATTTCCTAGGATTTCTTATAGGATTTTTATAGCTTGAGGTTTTACATTTGGGTCGTTAATCCATCTTGAGTTTATTTTTGTATGTGGTGATAGGTAGGGGTCCAGTTTTCTTCTTCTGCATATGGATAACAAGTTATTCCATTTATTGAATAAGGAGTTTTTTCCCCATTGCTAATTTTTGTCAACTTTGTTGAAAAGCAGACAGTTGTTGGTGTGCAGCTTTCTAGCTTTCTTGCTTTCTTGCCTTCTTGCTTTCCTGCTTTTCTTCTTTTCCTCTTTCTTTCTTTCTTTCTTTCCTTCTTTCTTTCTTTCTTTTTCTTTCCTTCCTACCTTCCTCCCTCCCTCCCTCCCTCTCTCTCTTTCTTTCTTTTTCTTTCTTTCTTTCTGTTTCTTTCTTTTTCTTTTCTTTCTTTCTTTCTTTCTTTCTTTCTTTCTTTCTTTCTTTCTTTCTTTCTTTCTTTCTTTCTTTCTCTCTCTCTCTCTCTCTCTCTCCTTCCTTCCTTCCTTCCTTCCTTCCTTCCTTCCTTCTTCCTTCCTTCCTTCCTTCTTTATTTCTTTCTTTGAATTTTCTATTCTGTTCCATTGGTCTATGTGTCTGTTTATGTACCAGTATCATGCTCTTTTGGTTACTGTTAACTTATAGTACAGTTTGATGTTGAATAATGTGATACCTCCAGCTTTGTTTTTTTTTTGTGTGTTTGTTTTTTTGTTTGTTTGTTTTTTGCTTAGTATTGCTCTGGTTTGGAGCCTCTTTATTGGTTTTATGTGAATTCTAGAATCATTTTTCTAAATCTGTGCAAAATGGCCTTGGTAGTTTGATAGAAACGGCAAGGAATTTATAGATTTCTCTGGGCAGTTTGGCCATTTTAACAAAATTGATTCTTCCAATCTATGAGCATAAAATGTTTTTCCATTTGATTGCGTCATCTCTGCTTTCTTTCAGCAGTATTTTGTAGTTCTCTTTGTGGAAATATTTTACTTCCTTGGTTAGGTGTATTTCTAGGTATTTGTGTGTGTGTGTGTGTATGTGTGTATTCTAAGTGGGGTTATTTTTTGATTTGACTAACGTAACACTTAAATAATACTTGATTCAATTTCTGTATAAGGCAAATGCACTTTTTGACTCAGACATAATTCCTGAACTCTTGCTACGTGTCAGGTGCTTTACTAGGCATTGGAGATACAATTCTTAGGTAGGGGATCAATAAAGAGATAAACCTTGCCCTCAGTAAGTTCAATGTCTAGTATGGGAGATACAAATTACATATGTAAACAATCAAATATATGATTAAAATTATGATAAATGTCTATGAAGACAAGGCTATAATATAGAGATCTGACATATAAGATAAGGTGATGCTTTACTAATATCTGAAAGAAGGGGAGCCATGTGAAGATCCAAATGTGAATTCCACTCCAAGGCAGGGAGTGAGCATAAATACTAGGAAAAAGCAACTAGCCAAAATACTTTTAGGCAGAAAAGAACAAGAAATATTAAAGAACTAAAGGAATTTCAATGTGGCTGAAGAAGGGAGTTCATGAAAAAAAAAAAGAAAAACTGGGGATTTGGTAAAGACAAGACCATCCTGAGTACAATAATAAACCATTAAAGTATTTTAAGTTTATTCTTGGAGGGGTGCAGTAAGGAACGCTACAACTGAATTTGTAGTTCAAGAAACTCTTGAAATATAGGGTGGAGAATGGATTGGAGAGAAATAAGACCAGATGCCAGTTTAGGGTGGGGGAGAGTTGGTAGACAATTGTAATAGTTGATGCTAGAAATGAGGGTAGTTTGCATTAAAATGGTTGTGGTGATAAAGATGGAGAAATTTGGATAAATTCAAAAATGTTTAGAATATAAAATTTGTAGGACTTGGCAACCAATTAGATGGATGTGGTGTCTAAGGAGAGGTCGGTTAATGTCAAAAATGACTCCAAGACATGAAAAACTGGGGATATAATGGTCCTGTTGACTTAAATAGGAGAAATTTAATAGCAATTTATTCGGATTTTGTTTGAATATGTTGAGTTTTGCATGCTTTTGAGATAACCAGGTGGAAATATTAAACAGACAATTGATCAATGTGCCACTAAATTTGGTGTCTTTAAGGGCTCAGTCCCTACTTCCAGTATGGCACCTGGAAGCTGCATCCTCCAGAGGGAGGAGCACTGTTCCTCACATGACAGAAGAGCAAAAGAGGGTGGATCTACCTTCAAAAGTCCTTTTTATTGTAACATTAATTCATCCAGGAAGGTACAGCCCTCATTAACTGAACACTTCCCATTGGGACGCACCTCCAAACACTACTGTGAGACCGAAGTTTCAAACACATGAGTTTTGAAGGGGACAAACATTCAAAATATACATTTTATTTATTCATTGTTGTTTCACTCAAAAAATTATTTTTGGGCCACAATCAGGTTAATGGAACACAGTAGTATATATGAGAGATGAGGTTCTCATCACATGGAGTTCACATTCTAGTGGGGCAAGATAGACATAAATAAAGAGATAAGCTAAGTTGAAAGAAGGAAGCATCAAATATAGAAAATAAATCAGTGAGGCAATCGTTTCTTTTGAAAAGGTAACACATACAGTAAAATATGAACGATGAATAGGACACAGCTATATGAAGATCCAAATGCGAATTCCAAGAAGAGTGAATCTGAAGAACAAAAATAAGTACGACAAGGCTGGAGTACAAGTAATGAGTGAAGAAATGGTACATAATGTTAGTTAGGCAGACTGGTATAATTCAATGTAAGGCCATCATTTGGTGCTTTATTACTTACAACTACCATTCTGGTGGGAATATGGTGATATTGCATTGTGCATTTAATTTATTTACTCCTTCTAGATAATGAAATGGGTTTTGTGTGTGTGTGTGTTTTGGGGCCATTTGGTTATCCTCCTTTAAAAAGTGTTTAAGTCTTTTGTCTATTTTCCTAGTAAGTTGTATCCTTTTTGTATTTATGGGAGTTTTTTATGTATCCTGGATACATTTATTTTTTCTCAGAGGTATGCATATCCTTTTTCACCCTGTGAGTTTTTATTTAATTTTCTTATTGGTATCTTTATATTGATTTATAATCTTCATATAATTAAATATATATTTTATTATTTTATGGTTAGTTATTTTTTCTGCCTTGTTTAAGAAATCTTTGTTTCTCAGAAGTTCATAGATACATTCTACAAGTTTTCTATAGAAGTTTCATTTTTTACCTTTAACATTAAAAATGCAATCACTCTGAAATTGATTTTTATATATGGTATCATTAAAATTCATTTTTCCAGATGGATATTCTATTGACCCAATGCAATTTATTATAAAGACAATTCATTCATCTCCCCTGTTCTTTAATGTTGTCTTTATAGAAATTCAGGTTGCTGTAAATCATAGGTCTGTTTCTGAATTCTATTCTGTTCAATTATTCAGTTTGTTTATCTTTGCACCGCTAACACACCGTTCTAATTATTATAATCTTACAATAGTTTTTAAAATTCAGTAGTGTATGTTTTCTAGCTTTGAGCTTCTTCATGTTCAACTTGGCTATTACTGGTCATTTTCCAGGATTTTAATTAGAATCATGTTCAATATTTAGATTCATTTGGGAACAATTAACAATTGTTCAATACTGAGTCTTTTACTCTGTCAACAAAATATATCCCTTTATTGTACCATCCTTTTTAAAATTTTGTTCAATATTGTTTTATAGCTTTTAGTGTAGTTGTAATCCACGTATTTTGTTCAACATATTCTTAGGTATTTTATTTTTAATGTTATTTCAAATGGTATAATTTCTAAAATTTTGTTTTTTAGTTATTTGTTGATTTTTATTCTAAATGCTTACTGAGAAAACCTGTTAAACTAGCTGATACATAATAAAAGTTTAAAAATTATTTTGGATTTTCTACATATACAAACATATCATCTACAAATGAAAAAATACATATAATTTTAAAATCTTTATGTTTTTATTTCCTTTTCTTACTTTATACATTAGTTAGGATTCCCTTGATAAGCTATAGTTACTGTTTTTCCATTCTTTGGAAGAGTTTATGTACAATTGGGTTTATTTATTCTTTGGAAGAGTGCACAGTGAAGCCATCTGAGCTTGGGGATTTCTATGTGGGAAAGTTTCAAGTAATAAATTTAATTTATTTAATGGATATGACTATTATATATTTTCTATAATTGGATTTATCTATTTTTGCTGTCTATTAACTTCTTTTTATTGAACATAAGAAAATGTAGTTTGGTCGTGATTTTTCCTTTTTTTCTTTCTTTCCGAAGCTAGTAACTGTTTATGCGTCAAAATAACTCTGATTGCAAAATCGAATAAGGACATTATGTTTCTGCAGATTGAAGACCACGCTTCCTCAAACCTGATGGAAAATCCTTAGTGAGATAATAGAAAATTGGATTCAGTGATATATGAAAAGGGTATTACATCACATCTCCAAAACAATGCAGTTCACCTTGACAAAATAAGAGGAAAATAAAATAACCATAAGAATATATGTTAAAAAACGGACATAAATATAACACAAATTCATTAAAAACAAACTTTTAGAAAATGAAGAATAAAGGGAAACTTCTTTATATAATAAAGAATTTCTAAAAAAAAAAGAAGTCTTTTCAGCAACCATTAAACTCAATGGTGAAACATGGAAAATGGTTTACTTCAGATAAGGAAAAAGAAAAGGAAACATGCTATTACAGTTTCTTTGCAATGTCATATAGGGAATCTTACTAATGCAAACTTGTTTTTATTAGAATGTAATGACAATTTTTGAGGTGTGTGTTCTTTTAAAATCTCTATGCAGCATATGCTGTTGGTGCCCTATCAACATTGCCTTCGTGGAAATCTTTCCCAGAAAGTTATACCCTTTTTCAAGCAGCCAACCAGTTTTTACTGATTGACTGACATGAAAAATAACAAAAAGCCGTTGACCTTTTTCCAAGGTGAGACCAAACCTATGGTACATTTAAGTTTCATTGCTACTCCTGGGACTAAGCTTTATAGTCTCAAGGCTTTAAGTCCAAAGGCTTGCTATGCTTTTTCCCCCAGTCCAAAGCCTCAATATTCTTCCTTTGCAGGCACCACTACACTAATCACTTTTACAAAAATCTCATCTCAACGTCTGTTTCTGGAGAATGCTGACTATGACACTATCTTTAAGTTTTCCGGGTTTTTTTTTTTTGTTTGTTTGTTTTTTGTTTGTTTTTTAATGACTGCTTTTTTTATAGAGGCTTTTTTTCAGATAACTGCTAATTTCTCAATGTCAGTTATTTATTTCCTCTTGAACTGATTATATTCCTCAAAGAAGGCTCTCCCTCTCTGTACTAAAGGGTAAAATCCTGGCTTCCAGTGTTCTAGAAGTGTAATGAAGGGAGATATCCAGGGATCTCATCATTGTGCATACATGTGTTTTGACCTGACATTTCCCTTCAACTAGATTCTTTTTGTAAATTTTAAATTTTGTGTATGTGCCTCTATGAATTATTGGAAAATATTAAACAAAATATTTATGATACGTTAATAACACTTTTCCCCACTAAAGGATAAAACATAAATTTTATTATGTGTCAGAGAAAGCAGTGACATAAAATCAAGCAACCAACTTCTAGTCCTGACATTGCTTCTACATATATGTGGGGTCTTCAGCAGATCATTAACATCTTTGGATCTTAGCTTTCTTTTCTGGAAAGTATGATTTTGGATGCGAAACTAGGGGAGAAAGAGTAAATAAAGAGGAAAGTTATACAGAAAACATAAGCATATTATTTTAATACCTGCTACAAAAGTATATCCATGCTTTATTCTATTTCTACAATAGTTTCTGTGAATGACTTGAAAACTATACCATCATGTGATTTCACTGTGAAATTCAAAAGTTGAACTCAAAGAACAGACATAATATGACATTTGAATACATAGTTTCCAGAAGTTATAACCACGTCACACTCAATAGAGTTGGGAAAAGAAAGACTCTCTAGTTATGGAAAATTTTATACTCAAGACAAAATTTTCTTTAATCATAGCTGAAGAAGAAACGTTAGATTTTGAGACTTTGGACAGTTTTCGAGGATAACTGGCACATCTAATGCTACTAGGGTCTCAATCATTGAAATTTTTGCATTGGAAATCTATTGGAGTATCTGGCCATTTACTAATTTTCTGGAAACATTATTTTAGAGTGGCAAGACTTTTGGCAGACTTTATTATGTGATCCCACAACAAACACAGTTGAACAAATGATGAATGGGTATCTGATGCAAGCTGGATTAATCCGAGACTCTTTTCCAGAAAATTTAATTGCAAATGAAAGAAACGATATCAATTTATCTCCTGATTGTTGTATACCAAATAAACACAATCATGTGAACTACAGAAGCAAAGAAAGTCATTCTGCAAAGAAAAAGAAAAATGAAGAAAACACACAGAACAGAGCACAAACAAACTAGAAAGAAAACACTGATAGTATTCTTGCATTACTTTCTGGTTTCCTTCTGTAGTTGGGTTCTTTGATAAATCCTGTTTATTTACAATAAATCACTTTCATCTTGCTTAAGGTAATTTAAGTTGGTTAACTGCAACCAAGAGAATGCTAACCTATATCAGATTCTAATGATTTCAGATTATTCTATTTGATCTTTAATTCTTAGAATTAGACTAGTTGGATATCATAGAAAACGTCAAGTCAAATCTGCTGCATCTTTTATCAAGTTTTAAAAAGATGAAATTCAATGCTGGTGGGGGTGAAATCATAGAGAGAGAATTTCTCAATGACTGCTTGTGGGATGACATTTTAGTAATTCAGAGTATATATATATATGCACATATATATACACACACATACATATATATACACACACATATATATAAATTATTGTGTATATATAGTAATTTATATCCAGTAATGTTGCTTCGAGAAATCTATCCTAAGAAAACTAATCCAAAATGTGAAAAAATCTTAAACGTACAGTCATGTCCCACAGAATGATATTTAGGCAAACAAGAGACCATGTATAGGACTGTGGTCACATGAGATTATAATACCATATTTTCACTGTACCTTTTCTATCTTTAGACATGTTTATATACAAGAATACTTACCAGTGTACAACAAACAATTACCTACAGT
This sequence comes from Papio anubis, assembly GCF_008728515.1. Taxonomy (NCBI): domain Eukaryota; kingdom Metazoa; phylum Chordata; class Mammalia; order Primates; family Cercopithecidae; genus Papio; species Papio anubis. The sequence goes on from NC_044996.1 coordinate 27,279,116, forward strand.
GTACCTGTTTGTAGCCTGTAGCAATAGGCTATACCATACAGTCTAGGTGTGTAGTAGGCTACACACTCTAGATTTGTGTAAGTAAAATCGATGATGTTCACACAACAATGACAATTTCCTAAAGATGCATTTCTCAGAATGTATTCTGTCTTTAAGTGATACATGAATATATTAGTACAAGCATTTTTTGTAGTGATAAAATTTGAAATGATCTATATGAGCAAAAACTATTTGAATTAATACAGGAAGAGGCAGAATAGAAACCTCCACCAATCATTGTCCCCCACAGGAACACTGAATTGAACAATTATCCACATAAGAAAGCACTTTCATAAGAACCAAAAATCAGGCGAGTGTGCACAGTACCTGGTTTTAACATCCTATTAAGAAAAACTGAAGACAGTAGGAAAGACAGTCTTGAATTGCCAACATCAACCCTCCCACATTCTCCCCACCCTGGCAATGGCCATGTGGCACAAAGAGAGAAACTGACTGCTTGGGGGAGGGAAGGTAAAGTGATGATGGAACATTTCATTAGAACTCAGTGCTGCCCTGTCACAGTGGAAAACATTCCAGGGTAGAATACAGCCAGCACCCATGGAGAGAACACTTATACCAGTCATAGCCAAAGAGGAATTACCATCCCAGAGGTCAGAACCTGAGTTCTGCTTAACCCCACGACAGTAGGCTAAAGTGCTATGGGATTCAAAATAAACTTAAAAGACAGTCTAGGACTCCAAGACTGCAATTCCTGGGCAAGTCCTACTGCTGTACTGGGCTGAGAGCCAGTGGACTTGAGGGGCACCCAATTTAGTGAGATACCAGGACAGTTGGCCAAAGGAGTGCTTATGTCACCCTTCTCCCAGTCCCAGGCAGTGCAGCTCACAGCTCCAGGAAAGACTTCTTCCCTCTTCTTGAGGACACGAGAAGGAAGAGTTAAGAGGACTTTGTCTTGCAGCTTGTGTACCAGCTCAGCCTCAGTCAGGTAGAGTACCAAGTGGTTTCTTGGGGGCCACAATTTCAGGCCTTAGTTATTAGGTGGAATTTTTGAACCTTATCTGGGCCAGAAGGGATTCCATTGCCCTGAAGGCAGAGTCCCAGGCCTGGCAGCGTTCACCAAAAGATGACTTAAGAGCCCTTGGGACTTAACTAAAAATCAGTGGTAGCCAGGCAGTACTCGTTATGGACCCTGGGTGAGACCCAGTGCCAGACTGGCTTCAGAAGTGACCCAGGACATTCCCAGCTATGGTGACCATGGGGGGAGACTCTTTCTGCTTGAGGAAAGGAGAGAGAAGAGTAAAAAGAATCTCATTTTACAACATGGACACAAGCTAAGTCACAGTAAGACAAAGTATCAAGCAGTCTCTTAAAATATCCAATTCCTGGCCTTAGTTCCTGGCGTGCATTTCTAGATCTACCCTGGGCCAGAATGGAACCCACTCTCCTAAAGGCTGAGGTCCAGGTCAGGCAGGACTTAACTATCTGCTGACTAAAGGGCTCTTGAGCCTTGAATAAGCAACAGTACCTGGCAGTACCTGCCATGGATCTAGGATGGTGGTGGCCAGGGGAGAGACTTCTTCGCTTAAGGAAAAGAGAAGACTAATTAAAGAGGACTTTGGGCTGGGTGCGGTGGCTCATGCCTGTAATCCCAGCACTTTGGAACCCTGAGGTAGGCACATAGAACAGCCTGGCCAACACGGTGAAATCCTGTCTCTACTAAAAACACAAAAATTAGCCTGGTGTGGTGGCACACACCTGTAGTCTCAGCTACTCAGGAGGCTGAGGCAGGAGAAAGGCTTGAACCTGGGAGGTGGAGGTTGCAGTGAGCCAAGACTGTGCCATTGCCCTCTAGCCTGGACAACAGAGTGAGACTCCTTCTAAAAAATAAAAATAAAAAAGGACTTTGTCTTGCAATCTGGGTGCCAACTCAGCCCAAGTGAAATAAAGCATGAAGCAGATTCCTAAAGCCCTCGGTGTCAGGCCTTATTTCCTGGATGGCATTCATAGACCTACCCTGGGAAAAAAGGGAACTTACTCATCTGAAGTGAAAGACCCAGTCTTGGCAGGATTCATCATCTGCGGGCTGAAGAGCAACGCTTGAGTCTTGAACAAACATTAGCAATAGCCAGGAAATTACTGACACAGGCCTCGGTGGGTCCCAGTTCAGTGCTGTGTACTGTACTGGGCTTCAAGCACAATCTCAGTAGTGGAGGACACAAGAGTGCCTGCATCAGCTTTCCCCCAAATTCAGGCAGCTCAGCACAGAAAGAAGAATCCATTTGTTTGGGGAAAAGTAAAGGAAGAGAACAAAAAAAATCTCTCTAATAATCCAGGAAATTCTCCCAGATTTAACACAAGACCATCAAGGTAGTTTCTACATGCATCTGCAACAGTCACAGTATCACTGGGCTTAGGATGACCTCTAATGCACATAAGACTGCAGTGACCAAAGACTACAACCCTCAACTCCCTTGGAATACCTGGAATGCCTTCTCAAGAATGATGATTACAAACAAGTCATGATTCCAAAGATTAAAATAAATATCTAAATCTTCAATGCCCAGACATCAACAATCATCAAGATTATGCAGGAAAACATGACCTCACTAAATGAACTAAATAAGTCACCAGTGAACAACTCCAGAGTGACAGAGATTGGTGATCTTTCAGACAGAGAATTGAAAATAACTGTTATTGAGGAAGTTCGATGAAATGCAAGATAACACAGAGAAAGAAAGCAGAATCCTATCAAATAAGTTTAACAAAGAGATTGAAATAACTTAGAAAAATCATTTAGAAATTCTGTAGATAAAACTTCAATTGAAAAATTGAAGAATGCATGCCAGTCTCTCAACAAGTAAGTTGATCAAAAAGAAAAAAGAATTAGTGAACTTGAATACAGACTATTTCAAAATACACACTCAGATGAGATAAAACAGAATAAAACAATGAAGCATGCCTACAAGATCTACAATATAGCCTTAAAAGGAAAAGTCTAATAGTTATTGACCTTAAAGAAGAGGTAGATAGGTCAAAATAGAAAGTGTATTCAAAGGGATAATGAAAGAGAACTTTTCAAAGCTCTATTCTCCTATCAATATTCAAGAACAAGAAGTTTATAGAACATCAATGAGATTTAACTGAAATACAAATACCTCAAGACATTTAATAATCAGACTCACAAGGGTCATTTATAAAGAAATATTCCTAAAAGTAGAAAGAGAAAAGAATAAATAACATACAATGGAGCACCAATACATCTCGCAGCAAATTTCTCGTGGAAACTGTACAGGCCAGGGCAGTGGCATGATATATTTAAAGCACTGAAGAAAAAAAAAACCTACAATAGTATATCCAGCAAAAATATCCTGCAAACATAAAAGAGATATAAAGACACTCCCAGATAAACAAAAGCTAAGAGATTTTCTGAACACCAAGCCTGTCCTAAAAGAAATGCTAAAGGGAGTACTTCAATCAGAAAGAAAAAGATGTTCATTCTTCACAGAACTAGAAAAAAACAATTCTAAAATTTATATAGAACAAAATAAGAGTTCACAAGCCAGAGCAATACTAAGAAAAATGAACAAATCTGGGGACATCACATTATTAGACTTCAAATTATACTACAAAACTATAGTTACCTAAACAGCATGGTACTGGTATAAAAATAGGCACATAGACCAATGGAACAGAAGAGAGAACCCAGAAATAAAGGCAAATACTTACAGCTGACTGATCTTCTAAAAAGCATAAAAAGAACATAAACTGGGGAAAGGACACCCTCTTCAATAAATGGTGCTGGGAAAACTGGCAAGACATATGTAGAAGAATGGAACTGGATTCCCATCTCTCACCTTATACAAAAATCAATTCAAGATGGATCAAATACTTAAATCTAACACTTGAAACCATAAAAGTTCTAGAAGATAACATTGGAAAAACTCATCTGGACATTGACTTAGGCAAAGAATTCCTAACTAAAATCCCAAAAGCAAATGCAACTATAACAAAAATAAATAAATGGGACCTAATTAAACTAAAAAGCCCTTGCACAGCCAAAGAAGTGATCAACAGACAATCCACCGAATGGGAGAAAATATTTGCAAACTACACATCCAACAAAGTACTAATATCCAGAATCTACAAGGAACTCAAACAAATCAGCAAGAAAAAAAAATAATTTCATCAAAAAGTGGGCAAAGGAATGAATGGACAATTCTCAAGATTGACAAACAGCCAACAAACATATGAAAAAATGCTAAACATCACTAATCATCAGGAAAATGCAAATTAAAACCACAATGAGATACCACCTTACTCTCTCAAGAATTGTCATAATTAAAAAGTTAAAAAACAATAGATATTGGCATAGATTTGATGAAAAGGGAACACTTTTACACTGCTGGTGAGAATGTAAATTAGTACAATCACTATGGAAAACAGTATAGAGATTCCCAAGTGAACTAAATGTAGAACTCCCATTTGATCCAGCAATCTCACTACTGGTTTTGTACCCAAAGGAAAAAAAAGAAGTGATATAAAAAAGATCCATGCACAATCATGTTTATAGCAGCACAATTCACAATAGCAAAGATATGGAATCAACCTAAGTGCCCATCAACCAATAAGTTGACAAAAAATATGGTATATATACAACATGAATTACTACTCAGACATAAAAAGGAACAAAAAATGTCTTAGCAGCAACTTGGATGCTGCTGGAGGCCATTATTCAAAATGAAGTAAGTCAGGAACAGAAAAGCCAATAGTGTATGGTCTCACTTACAAGTAGGAACTAAGCTATAAGGATGCAGAGGCATAAAAATGATATAATGAACTTTTGATACTTGGAGGTAAGGCTGGGAGACGGTGTGAGGGTTAAAAGACTACATATTGGGTACAGTGTACAATGCTCAGGTGATTGAGTACACTAAAATATCAGAAATCACCACTAAAGAACTTATCCAAAAATCATCTATATCTCCCCAAACAATTAAATAAAAATAAAAATTAAAAAAGAAAGACAAAGATCTTAATGAGCAAGAGGAAATAAATCATCCTAAGGTACAAAACAAACTGGTAATAATAAGTACACAGACAAGTACAGATTATTGTAACACTGTAATTGTGTTGTGTAAACTACTTATATCTTAAGTAGATAGACTCATAGATGAATATACCAAAAATGATAACTACAGCTTTCTAAGACATAGACAGTATAATGATATATAAATAGAAAAAACAAAAAGTTTAAAAGTCAGACAGATAAAGTTAAAATGCAGAGTTTTTGTTAGTTTTCTCTTTATTTGTTTGTTAGTTTAACTGTCATTACCATCAAAGATAAGTTATCATCAGCTTAAAATAATGGGTTATATGATTTGGAAACTTCATGGTAACCTCAAATTGCAAAACCAGAAACAGATACATAAATTATATCAATTAAGAAATTTAAACATAAGAACAGAAAAAAAAAAAAAAAAACAATTTCAAAAATAGAAGATGGGAAGGAAGGAAAAAAGAGAAGACCACAAAACAAACAAAACACATACCAAAATGACAGTGCAAAGTACCTACTTATCAGTAGTAACATTGAAGGTAAACAAAATTGAAAGTCCAACTGAAAGACATAGAGTGTATGAATAAATGGAAAAAAAAAAAAAAGAAAATGAGACCAAATGATCACCTACAAAAATAGATGTAGAATGAAAATAAAGGGATAAAAAGAGATATTCCATGCTAAGAGACAGCAAAAAAGAGGAGGAATAGCTCTATTTATTGAATAAAATAGATTTCCAGACAGAAACTATAGAAAGAGTCAAATAAGGTCATTATATAATGAGAAATTCAGAAATATCAATTCAATAAGAGGATACAACAATTCTAAATATATATGTACCCAACAGTAGAGCACCCAGATATGTAAACAAATGTTATTAGAACTAAAAAGAGAGACAGATCCCAACACAATAATCGTTGGAGATTTCAATACTCCACTTTCAGCATTGTATTGATCATCCATACAGAAAACCAACAAAGAAACATCGGACTTAATATGCACTATGGATGAAATGAACCTATTGGATATTTACAGAGCATTTCATGCAATAGCTACAGAATATGCATTCTTTCTCTCAGCACATGGATTATACTCAAGGATAGACCGTATGTTAGGCCACAAAACAGGTCTTCAAAGACTCAAAAATAATGAAATTATAATATATCTAGTACCTTTTCCGACCACAAAAAAAAAAAAAAAAAAAACTAGAAATCATCATCAAGAGTAATTTTGGAAACCACAAAAACACATGGAAATTAAACAATATGCTCCTGAAAGACCAGTGGGTCATTCTTATACCTACTTATATCAATGTTATTCCAGATATTACTGAAAGTCCTAGCTAGAACAATCAGACAAGAGAAAGAAATGTAGGGCATCCAAATTGGAAAGGAAGAAATTGCATTATCCTTGTTTGCAGATGATATGATCTTATATGTGGAAACATCTAATGACTCCAATAAAACACTCTAAGAGCTAATAAAAAAAATAAGTAAAGTTGTAGGATACAAAATAAACATTAAAAATCTGTAGTATTTCTATATTCCAACAGTGAACTATCTGATAATCAAATTGGAAATAATCCCATTTACCATAACTACTAAAAAATAACAGAATCTAATTGTTTCATATGGCCGAGTAGTACTCCATTGTGTATATGTACCACATGTTCTTTATCCCTTTGTAAGTTAATGGACACTTAGGTTGCTTCCAAATCTTGGCCATTGTGAATAGTACTGCAATAAACCTGGGAGTGCAGATAACTCTTTGATATATTGATTTCCTTTCTTTTTCGTATATACCCAGTAGTGCGATTGCTGGATTATGTGATAGCTCTATTTTTAGTATTTTGAGGAAGCTATGAACTGTTCTTCATAATAGTTGCTCAAATTTACATTCCCACCAACAGTGTATGAGGGATCCCTTTTCTCCACATCCTTGCTAGCATTTATTATTTCCTGTCTTTTGGATAAAAGACATTTTAACTGGAGTAACATATCTCGTTGTGGTTTTGGTTTGCATTTCTCTGATAATCAGGTACCATACCAAAACAGAAACAAAAACAAAAGCTAGTATTTGGGACACAAGGGTATCTTGTTGTCAACTTAACTCTCAAGGGGTATAGAAAAAATGTTCTTTATCCTCACTTGTAGCCTTTCTATAAGTGTGTTTATTTAAATTATGTTTTGAAGAGTATCAAAAATGTTTTTTATCTTTATAAAATAAAACTGATTTTTTTTAAAAAGGTACCTACGAATTAACTTTTTCTAGGAAATGAAAGATCTCTATAATGAAAACGATAAAGCATTGGTGCAATAAGTTGGAGAGGACACAAAAGAAAGGAAAGCCATTCCATGTTTATGGATTGGAAGAGTCAATATTGTTAAAATGTCAATACTGCCTAAAGCAATCTACAGGTTCAATGCAATTCCTCTCAAAATACCAATGATATTCTTCACAGAAACATAAAAATTAATTCTGATATTTCTATCAAGCCATTTAAGGACCCAGAAGCGCCAAAGCCACTCTGAGCCAAGAAACAAAACTGGAAGAATCACATTACCTCTCCTCAAATTGTGCTACAGAGGTATTGTGAAAATAACAGCATGGTACTGGCATAATAACAGACACATGAACCAATAGAACAGAAAAGATAACCCAGCAAAAAAATCCATACATCTATGGTTAGCTTATTTTCAACAAAGGAGCCGAGAAGGTACATCGAGTAAAGGACAGTCTCTTCCCAAATGGTGCTGGGGAAACTGTGTATAGATATGCAGAAGAAGGAAACTAGGCCCCTATTTCTCATTATATATAAAAATCAACTCAAAATATATTAAATCTGAGACCAAGGACTGTGAGACCACTACAATAAAATATTGAGAAAATTGTTGATTTTCTGGGAAAAAAATTATTGATTAATACAGCACAAGCACAGGCAACCAAAGCAAAAATAGAAAAATGGAATTAAATAAAGTCAAAAAGCTTCTGCACAGCAAAGGAAGCTATCAACAAAGTGAAGAGAACACTTACAGAATGGAGGAAAATATTTGCTAACTACCAATCTGACAAGGCATTAATAACCAAAATAAATAAGAAGCTCAAACAACTCTATCAAAAAGAAATCTAATAATCTGATCAAAAAAATAGGCAAAAGATTTGAATAGTCGTTTCTCAAAAGAAGACATACAAATGGCAAACAAGCACACGAAAACGTGCTTAACATCATTGATCATCAAAGAAATGCAAATCAAAACTACAATGAGAGACCATCTCACCCCAGTTAAAATGGCTTATATCCAAAACACAGGCAATAACAAATGCTGTCCAGTATGTGGAGAAAAGGGAACGCTTGTACACTGTTAGTGGGAATATAAATTAGTACAATCACTATGGAGAACACTATGGAGTTTCCTCCACTACCATACAATCCAACAATCTCACTCTTAGGTATATACCAAATTAAAAAAAAAATCAGCATATTGAAGAGTTATCTGAACTCCCATGTTTCTTGCAGCACTATTCACAACAGTCAAGATTTGGAAACAACCTAAGTGTCCATCAATAGAGAAATAGATAAAGAATATGTGCTACATATACACAATGGAGCTCTATTCAACTGTAAAAAGGAATGAGATCCTGTCTTTTGCAACAACATGGATGGATCTGATTATTCATTATGTTAAGTTAACCAGGCACAGAAAGACAGACTTCACATGTTCTCCCTTATATATAGGAACTAATATTTAAACAATTGAACTCATGGAGATCATGAGTAGAACGATGGTTACTAGAGGCTGAGAAGGGTAGTTGGGAGGGGGAAGGAAATGTGAGTGGTTCATGGGTACAAAAATATAGCTACATGCAATGAATTAGATCTACTATTCAATAGCACAACAGGATGAGTACAGTAAGCAATAATTTTTTTACATTTTAGAATAACTGAGAGAGTACAACTGGGATGTTTGTAACAGTAGGATATGGTGAATGCTTGAAGTTATGTATATCCAGTTTACCCTGATATAATTATTACACATCGTATACCTGTATCAAATTATCTCATGTACCTAATGAATATATACATGTACTACCTACCTATAAAAAATACAAGTACCAAATTTTAAAAATAAACTATTATAGAATAACATAATACAGTTTTTAAAGTAAATTGTTTTCAAAAGTGATTTTCAATTATATGAATAAATGCTACTTCCATTTGGAAGAGAGAATATCTGACATTATGCATCAAATTTCTCCAATATTTTAAGGATAATTTCTTAAAATGTTATTTAAAATCATCTTTTCATTTAAAAGTATTTTGTGATGGTTAATGCATCCATTTTCAAATTCTTTCTACATTATCAGAACACTTTCTAAAGCTTTGCATGTTTTCAGATTATGTTCACCAACATCCCATTTTTGAAAGAAAATGAAAGACTTTGGCTGCCTCTAAATATACATCCTTGCATCTATTTCCAAAGGAGCTGTTTATTTTACCTAAAGTATTCCAGTAAATAAGAAAATTCAAAACTACTGTGAGCTTCTAAAAACACCATATTCACTGTGGATCTACTATGTCTTCATCATTGTTCATAAAGATTTTGACTGAAGCTTTGGAAGGTCATGTTGGGGAGAATATGTTTCTTTCACATAATTCTAGTTTTTTAAAGGATGTTATTTTGTCTTTACAAACTATAAATTTACGAAACAATTCACAGTAAATATATATTCCTATTCTGTGAGTTCTCCTTGGATAATAAGTTTCATCGGTTTAATATTTACTGTATAAAATAGGTCAACTATTGCCAGGGCATGGTGGCTCACACCTGTAATCTCAGCACTTTGGGAGTCCAAGGTTGGTAGATTGCCTGAGGTCAGGAGTTTGAGATCAGCCTGGCAAACATGGCAAAACCCCATCTCTAGCAAAAATACAAAAAATTAGCCCAACGTGGTGGTGTGCACCTGTGGTCCCAGCTACTCGGGAGGCTGAGGTGGGAGGATTGTTTGAACCTGGGGGGTGGAAGTTGCATTGAGCCGAGATCATACCACTGCACTGCAGCCTGAATGACAGTGTGACTTCTGTCTCATACAGAAAAAAAAAAAGAACAACTACTGAGTTTTCCAAAATGAATCCTTTAATTTTGAAGTTCAGGGATATTATGAACCAGTTTATTTTTGCCTAATCCATAGCATTTGCAACTTTTATAGATTTCAGGCATATTCAATCTCAGCTTCTGTCATATGTCTTTGAAGCAAAGTCACAAAGGTGTTAAAAATATTTTATTTAACACTATTTATAACCACCAGTGAAATCGAAATTACAACAGCATTATTTTTAATATAGGAAAAAGTAAAGTATCAAATGTAATCAACCTTGACTAATATATCTATTTAACCATATAAAGTTTTAAGATAGAACAAAAAGTATGTGAAGATGAAAGCACTGTTTAATTTTGAAATGTTTCTCGTTTTATGTATCTTCTTTCTTTGCTATACTGATACTTCACAAGGTTCTAGTAGAAGAGGATAACAGTAATACCATCTGTTACTCAGCTCTCTTTGCACATCAGGTATTAAACATCTCATTTCATCCTCCAAATAATCTTCACAATAAAGGTGTAAGTGCTAATATATGACAATTTTATAGGTAAAAAAACCAAAGCAAAAAAAAATGCTATTAATTTGTCTATGAACATATAGTTAGTAAATGTTGGAGCCAGAATTCAGACCCTGGCAATCTCCAGTTTTTAAACTCTCAACAACTCTGTTATTCTGAGGTATCAGAAAGGAGACTCTCCCAAAAGATACTGACTTGAGTTTTGACTAAGAAAATTACTTCATTCTCTTCTCCCTTCCGCAAACTGACTGCTTATTCCACTCAATATATGGACTCAAGAGATATCAAGTTAATATACTTTGCATTAGTATTGATCATACATAGAAAAATAAAATAATGAAATGTAAGAAGACAATTAAATGTATATAGACAAGCAGATCTATGCTATTCAGGTCATTTAATAAAAGATAGTGAGAAGGACCTTTCTGAGGGGAAATCAATTGTTCCTGACAAAAATTTTAAATTTTAAATTTCCTCTTCTTGTTTTCAAAGATTTATGCATTAACATTTACTATTGTTTTAAATTTCACAATTAAAGCATATGTTATATTTTTAAATAAACATAGAAAAGAGTCAAACAAAAATATGAAAGATTGCAATAAAGTTTAGTGCTCCCAAATTTGCTGAGTTTCTGTATCCCTTTTCTTGATATGGCATCATATAAAGACATGCACAAACTAAATTTCAGAGCAGCTATTTTCCACTCTGCATTCCCTGAGTGCAGTTGACAGAGAGTTTTAAATTCCATGTATCATTTATAAATAGCTGTGTTGATTTTATAGTCATTACCAAGCTCAGCCTGAGCACCAAAAAGGAACACTCACCATGTAGACAGACACATTTGACATTGTCAGAGTTAGTGCAAAATAATCCAAGTCCATTGCCCTAACTTTGCCATTACCTGGAGAAGTCACACACCCAAAATATAAAGTGCCTAATAACAAATTAATCTTTGTACTGGTTTGCCAAGGCAAGTTGAATATGAATGTTAATTCAAAATAAGTCCCAGGGATTGTGGAAGACATAATAACTAGTTAAGACAACCCAAGGCAGGTGTTTCCTTACTTCTGTGAGGTCAGGTACAGGTGTTCTTGACATTCACCAAATTTAACTGTCTCAATTACTAGATCAGGAATTGGCTCACATGATCACATGATTTTGGAGGCCGGCAAATCTAAAATCTATAGGGCAGGCCAGCAGACTAGAAATTCAAGTAAAAGGTGATGTTGCATTATTGCGACCAAAATTCATAGGGCAGGCCAGTAGAAAACTTAGACAATATTTACAATCTGTAATTTGTAATTTACACTTGTAGACTTGAGTCAGAATTTCTTATTTGGAAAAGCAAATCTTTTGTTCCTAAGGCCTTCAACTGATTGAGTAAAACTTATCCATATTATGAATGGTAATCTGTTTTAAAGTCAACTGATTATAAATTGTAATCACATACAGAAATAGCTTCACAGCAATATATAGACAAGTGTTTGAACAACTGGACCCCATAGCTTAACCAGATTGACACACTAAATTTACCCATAAGCTCCCCCTCCCCCCCCACACATACATAAGCAAAAAACACCGGCCTCATTATTGCTGTGTTCTAAACAACTGAGATATTTAAATACAATTTTAAATAACTCATTTTAGTAATGAAAATCATGAATTATTAGAAAATATAGAACTTTCCCTAGTGTCTTTCCGATAGTTCTGCTCTTCTGTTCACTGAAAATAATTATATGACAGTTAATTTGTTTATCTACTGAGAATGAAATCATATTCCTATGAGCAGATTGTTTTCATTCTCTATTATTCACAGAAGTTTAGCTTTCCAAAATGTCTAAAGTGCTTAGGCAGCTTTGCTTAGCCAGTAACCCTGAAGATGAACTTATTCATTACGGCATTCATTTTATTGGCAACTGGCCAAACTTCCTAAACAAAACTGCAAGCCTCTTAATTTTTTTTTTTTTTAATTTTACCCAATTCTATTTTGGAAGGTAACACTCATGTCCCACCAAAATGTTTGATTGGCTAGTTTGATAATTGAAGGCTACAAGAAGGGGATTTTAAAGTGTTTTTAAATTATATGGCTTGCCATCCATGACACAGATAGTCTGAGCCTTGTATGATTTACCTATATAATCATGAAGAATGTGACGGCAGATGGGTTTTTGTATGCAACACCTGCTATATTTGGATCAGCATCTGCATTTGAAAATTGATCATATAATATTTGGTGCTGGGCCAGTTTTCGTTGTTTATTGTAGAAGTTCGTATTAATGAATACAATTCCTAGGCAAAACAATGCACTTTTACATAGGTAAACAGCTTTATCAATTTCTTTTAGAAAAGTGTTTTGTCCCTCTTGATCAAAATCTCATTTCTATCAATAGACAACTAAGGCTACAATTTAACGTAATCTCAAGGCAATTAAAACACATACTCTATTAAACCTTGGTCATGCCCATTAAAATTAATTGAGACCTTAGCCCTTTGCTGGACTCTTTCTTAATGAGCTTGGAGCAAAAGATAATAAATCCAGCAAACAAGATCCTTCTTTAATGACTGTGGTCCGTATCTCTTTTGGTTTGTATAACTGAAATTAATTTTATATTTCCACTATTAACGTTATTGATCTTCCAGGAAATGCATATGTGATTTTGAATGAAGAAAGGACCTTGTGTGCCAAGACAAAAAAAAAAAAAAAAAGTGTTACAAAAATACAAGATAAAGCAATTTAAAAGGATAGTACCCACTTAAATGTCAGATTTTGCTAGTTAAAAGGATAGCTCAGCCAGTGGACTATTACAGCTTCTGTAATAGTCAATGAATTGCTGGCCATGATCATACTTTTACTCAACTACTGAAACAGGGACAAAATGTGTTCACTTAATTTAAGAATTATGCTCACATTTCTGAAGTCATTTCTTTAGACAGGTAAACCGAATAGTATATAATAGAGTTTTATTCTTGGAGTATACTGTATTCTATATACATTGATTCTACTAATGGCTCAAGGTAACTTGTAACTTTAGTGTGATTGCTGAATAACTAGATTTTCATTACTGAGAGAGCTAGAAAGTTAAGACATATCGTAGGCAGTTTCTTAATCTTCTCTGTATATACCTAAATATTGTAATATGGCATTCAGCTAACACGCTGCACTTTCAGTTAAAAAATTTCTAATTATATTTCTATCTCAATGACACCAAAGAACATATAACCACATTACTAAATCTTGGACATGCTAACTCTTTCATCATATTTCTAAGAGTATTTACACATTTAACCAGAAAAATTTTATGAATATATGCAAGTAACTTACTAATTTTAGTTAATAGACACTTAAACCTTTACAATTCTGACCCTGATCTTCTATGTCTTCTGAATAGTGAAGAATATTATTAATTTATTTTTCCTCTCCCAATTAAACAGGCAGGGATAGAAAACTAGAAAGCAGCTTTGCACTTTTCTTAGTGTGTATCCAAGCTAATGGGAGTAACTTATGTGCTATGGACATATGTCAAACTTTCTGTACTGATATCAATGATTAGAGGAATATTTCTCTGCTAAATAATTTTAGTAATCTTGGGCCATCAAAATATATTCTAACTTTTTCTCAATCAGCCTTACTATCCCACCAAAAGTGTAGCTAGATATAATTTGACTGATAGCTCCCTTATAATATGGTATGGAAAGAATACAAAGAAAGCTTTTGCTACCTCTCAAGTAATTTCTATTAAATATCTCCAGGATGCTCTGGGAGTCGGGGCATTATGAGTATTGCACATTCCACAAATGAAAAATGCAATGTTTTACCCTTAGTCCCTCACAATGAAAAATGAAATAAGTAGGAATTACCATTTTTTCTGGATTACTAAAAAAGCACCTTTCCTAGTTTACTGGCTTAATACACTCTTGTTCACTATATCACACAGTAAAAAACAATAGTGTTCCACATTAAATATGTAGTGGATGCTTGGACAATATTAATATTCACTGAATTATCAAACTAAGCCATGGTTTTATTCAGATGCCAGGCTAGAGCAAGTCATGGTAATATATCTTAGATTGATGTTTCTCAATATCGTCATTGAATAGCATCAACACTGTATACAGTGAATAAGCAAAATATTGTAGTTATCTATCATCTTGAGTAACAAGCAAGTGTCTGGTTATCTATAGTGTCAGATATTTAAAGAAGATTTTTTTCTATATAACAAATTAGATCAGAGCATATGAAAGAAACATTAGTCTTGGAAGGTATAATATATGCTCATGGATATGAAAAATAAATACTGCACAAAGATAAAATTTCTTTCCAAACGGATCCACAGATTGAATGCCATTTTGATCAAAATATCAGCAACTTACTTAATGGATATCAACAAATTGATTATAAAGTTTATATATAGAGGCAAAAGACCTAGAATTATCAACGTAATTATCAAAGAAGAAAAATCAAGTTGGAGCACAGATGCTATCCAATTTCTTTTTTTTTTTAAATTTATTTATTATTATTATACTTTAAGTTCTAAGGTACATGTGCATAACGTGCAGGTTTGTTACATATGTATACTTGTGCCATGTTGGTGTGCTGCACCCATCAACTCGTCCAATTTCATAACTTATTATCAATCCACAGTAATCAAGATGATGTAGTATTGGTGAAAGAAAATACATTAATGAGACATAATAGAGATCTCAAAAGAGACCCACATTAATATAGTCAAATGATCTTCAGTTAAAGACAATTCAATGGAGGAAGGAGAGCCTTTTCAACTAATAGTACTGGGACAAGTGGATATTCACATGCAAAAAAAAAAAAAAAAAAAAAAGAATCCGGGCACCAAATTTAAACCTTTTAACAACGAAAAAAATCTAAATAGTTCATAGACCTAAATCTGTAACACCAAACTATAAAACTTGTAGAGATAACAGGAGAAAATCTAGGTAATCTTAGGTTTGACAATGAGAGTTTAGACACAACACAAAAATCATGATTCATTAAACAAAATATTTAAAAAATTAAATTAAAAAATAAATTGTGAAATCACAGTCAAAACCAGCAGACTAGGGATACTGTAGGAATCAGAATATGTTGAAGCTCTTTCAAGGGCCTGGTTTCAAGTAATTGCCATCATTTGACCTTTCTGGCAGTTCCCTGGAAACTCTCACTCACAAGGCTTGTTTTTATTTGGCCTGACTCAGAGCTCAACGAGCATGACCAACTTTCTAAAGCTGTTTGTCAAAATATTCAGCAGTGTTTTGGTCACGGTTCTCTGGAGAAACAGAACCAAGAGTATATATAATGGCATACATGTTCGTGTGCACACACAAACACACACACACACAGATTGTCTCTAACGCATGATGGTTCAACTTATGATTTTTAAACATGATGATGGTGCATAAGCAATATACATTCAGTAGAAACTATACTTTGAATTTTGAATTTTTATTTTTTTCGTGGGCTGGCAACATGTGACACAATATTCTCTTGCAATGCTGGGTAGTGGCAGCAAGCCATAGCTCAGTCAACCACATGATCAGGAAGGTAAACAACTGATAATCTACAGTATACTGTGCTGGCAGATGATTTTGTCCAACTGCAGGCTAATATAAGTGCTCTGTACATGCTCAAAGCAGGCTAGGCTAAGCTGTGATATTTGGTATGTTTGGTGCATTAAATGTATTTCAACTTACAATATTTTTGATGTACAATGGGTTTATCAGAATACTACCCTACTGTAAATTGAAAAGCATCAATGTATCTATGTATGTGTGTGTATGGAGAGAGAGAGAGTGAGAGAGAGTAAAGAAATTGGTTCATGTAATTATGAAGGCCCAGAAGTCCCACAATCTTCCCTCTGCAAGCCAGAGAACTAGAAAACTAGAAAAGACAGTAGTGTAATTCAGTCTGAGTCCAAATGTTTGAGAATGTGGTGGGGGGTGGATCTCTGGAGGATGAGGGGACAATGGTGTGATTCCTAGTCTAAGTTTGAAGTCCTGAGAACCAGGAACACAGATTATCTGAGAGCAAAAAATAGATGTCTTACCTCAAACAGACAAAATGAGTTTACCATTCCTCTACCTTTCTGTTCTATTTGGCTCCTGAATGGATTGGATGATGCCCATTCACTTTCCGCACATTGGTGATGGCAATCTACTCTTTCTATGGATTAAAATGCTAATCTTTTCCTGAAGCACATTCAGAGACACAGTAGACAATGTTTTACCAGCTATTTGGGCATCTTTTAGCCCAGTCAAGTTGACACGCAAAAATAAACATGAGAAGCAATTACTTAATATCATAGCTGCTTCAGGTGGAGATAACAGTTGGGACAAACAGCAATCAAATAAAACAGCTAAAAAGAAAAACTTACAAAATCAGATGTCTACAGGGGCCTTCCAAAATCTCCAACATATCCCTCAGAAACTAAGGCCATGTATATGTATGGGGCTATATGCATACCCAGAAATGTCCAGGATATCTACAAGACATCCAGTATATCCAGGGTAGATCTGAGAATGACCTAAAGTCTTACCCCGACTGAGCTTAAGGCTCTGTATAAACAGGAAGTAAAAGCTATGACCAAATTTTTCAACTGTCATTAAAAATTACCAAGGGGTTGCAAAAATCTAGAGAACATTTAAGAAAAAACAGAAAATCAAAAGGCAGCCAAGATGGCCAAATAATAAAAGCTTCAGCCTATAGCTCCCAGTGTGAGTAATGCAAAGACGGGTGATTTCTGCATTTCCAACTGAGGTATGGGGTTCATCTCATTGGGACTGGTTAGTGAGTGGGTTTAGCCCACAGAGTGTGGGCTGAAGCAGGGCAGGGCATTGCCTCACCCAGGAAGCACAAGGGGTTGGGGAATTCCCTTTCCTAGCCAAGGGAAGCCATGACAGATGAAAAATCGGGACACTCCTGCCATAATACTGCAATATTCCAAACGTCTTAGCAAATGGTACACCAGGAGATTATATTCCATGTCTAGCTCAGCAGGCCCCATGCCCATGGAGCCTTCCTTGCTCATGGCTAGCACAGCAGTCCGAGATTGAACTGCGAGGCAGCAGCCAAGCTGGGGGAGTGACATCTGCCATTGCTGAGGCTTGACTAAGGAAACAAAGTGGCCTGGAAACTCCAACTGGGTGGATCCCACTGCAGCTGCCTGCCTCTGTAGACTCCACCTCTGGGGGCAGGGCATAGCTGAACAAAAGGCAGCAGAAACTCCTGCATACTTAAACGTCCCTGTCTGACAGCTTTGAAGAGAGCAGTGGTTCTCCGAGAATGGAGTATGAGCTCTGAGAATGGACAGACTGCCTCCTCAAGTGTGTCCCTGACCTCCGAGTAGCCTAACTGGGAAACGCCTCCCAGCAGGGGCTGACTGACGCCTCATACAGACGGGACCCCCTCTGAGACAAAGCTTCCAGAGGGAGGATAAGGCAGCAACATTTGCTGTTCTGCAATATTTGCTGTTCTGCAGCCTCTGCTGGAGACACCCAGGAAAACAGGATCTGGAGTTGAAATCCAGCAAGCTCCAGCAGACTTGCAACTGAGGGTCCTGACTGTTAGAAGGAAAGCTAACAAACAGAAAGGAATAGCATCAACATCAACAAGGATCACAGCTCCTTGCCAGCAACGGAACAAAGCTGGACTGAGAATGACCTTGACGAGTTGACAGAAGTAGGCTTCAGAAGATCGGTAATAACAAACTTTTCCGAGCTAAAGGAGGATGTCCAAACCCATCACAAGAAAACTAAAAACCTTGAAAAAAGACTAGACAAATGGCTAACTAAAACAGACAGTGTAAAGAAGACCTTAAATGACCTGATGGAGCGGAAAACCATAGCACAAGAACTATGTGATGCATGCACAAGCTTCAGTAGCCAATTTGATCAAGTGGAAGAAAGGGTATCAGTGATTGAAGATCAAATGAATGAAATGAAGTGAGAAGAGAAGTTTAGAGAAAAAAGAGTAAAAAGAAATGAACAAAGTCTCCAAGAAACATGGGACTATGTGAAAAGACCAAATCTACGTTTGATTGGTGTACCTGAAAGTGATGGGGAGAATGGAACCAAGCTGGAAAACACTCTTCAGGATATCATCCAGGAGAACTTCCCCAATCTAGCAAGGCAGGCCAGCATTCAAATTGAGGAAATACAGAGAACACCACAAAGATACTTCCTGAGAAGAGAAACCCCAAGACACATAATTGTCAAATTCACCAAGGTTGAAATGAAGGAAAAAATGTTAAGGGCAACCAGAGAGAAAAGCCAGGTTACCCACAAAGGGAAGCCCATCAGACTAACAGCAGAACTCTCAGCAGAAACTCGACAAGCCAGAAGAGAGTGGGGGCCAATAGTCAACATTCTTAAAGAAAAGAATGTTCAACCCAGAATTTCATATCCAGCCAAACTAAGCTTCATAAGTGAAGGAGAAATAAAATCCTTTACAGACAAGCATGTGCTGAGTGATTTTATTACCATCAGGCCTGCCTTACAAGAACTCCTGAAGGAAGCACTAAACATGGAAAGGAACAACCAGTACCAGCCACTGCAAAAACATGCCAAATTGTAAAGACCATTGATACTATGAAGAAACTGTATCAACTAACGAGCAAAATAACCAGCTAATATCATAATGACAGGATCAAATTTACACATAACAATATTAACCTTAAGTGTAAATGGGTTAAATGCCCCAATTAAAAGACACAGACTGGCAAATTGGATAAAGAGTCAAGACCTATCAGTGTGCTGTATTCAGGAGACCCATCTCACGTGCAGAGACACACATAAGCTCAAAATAAAGGGATGAAAGAAGATCTACCAAGGAAATGGAAAACAAAACAAACAAACAAACAAAAAAACAGGGGTTGCAGTCTTAGTCTCTGATAAAACAGACTTTAAACCAACAAAGAGCAAAAGAGACAAAGAAGGCCATTACGTAATGGTAAAGGGATCAATTCAACAAGAAGAACTAACTATCCTAAATATATATGCACCCAATACAGGAGCACCCAGATTCATAAAGCAAGTCCTTAGAGACCTAAGAAGAAACTTAGACTCTCACACAATAATAATGGGAGATTTTAACACCCCATTGTCCACATTAGACAGATGAATGAAACAGAAAGTTAACAAGGATAACCAGAACTTGAACTCAGCTCTGCACCAAGCGGACCTAATAGATATCTACAGAACTCTCCACCCCAAATCAACAGAATATACATTCTTCTCAGCACCACTTCATACTTATTGCAAAATTGGCCACATAGTTGGAAGTAAAGCACTCCTCAGCAAATGTAAAAGAACAGAAATCATTACACACTGTCTCTCAGACCACAGTGCAATCAAATTAGAACTCAGAATTAAGAAACTCACTCAAAACTGCACAACTACATGGAAACTGAACAACCTGCTCCTGAATGACTACTGGGTAAATAACAAAATGAAGGCAGAAATAAAGATATTTTTTGAAACCAATGAGAACAAAGAAACAACATACCAGAATCTCTGGGACAGATTTAAAGCAGTGTGTAGAGGGAAATTTATAGCACCAAATGCCCAGAAGAGAAAGCAGGAAAGATCTAAAATTGACACCCTAACAACACAATTAACAGAACTAGAGAAGCAAGAGCAAACACATTCAAAAGCTAGCAGAAGGCAAGAAATAAGATCAGAGCAGAACTGAAGGAGATAGAGACACAAAAAAACTATTCAAAAAATCAATGAATCCAGGAGCTGGTTTTTTGAAAAGATCAACAAAATACATAGACTGCTAGCAAGACTAATAAAGAAGAAAAGAGAGAAGAATAAAATAATAGACACAATAAAAAATGATAAAGGGGATATCACCACAGACCCCACAGATATACAAACTACCATCAGAGAATACTATAAATACCTCTATGCAAATAAACTAGAAAATCTAGAAAAAATGGATAAATTCCTGGACACATACATCCTCCCAAGACTAAACTAGGAAGAAGTTGAATTCCTGAATAGACCAATGACAGGCTCTGAAATTGAGGCAATAATTAATAGCCTACCAACCAAAAAAAGTCCAGGACCAGACAGATTCATAGCCACATTCTACCAGAGGTACAAAGAGGAGCAGGTACCATTCCTTCTGAAACTATTCCAATTAATAGAAAAAGAGGGAATCCTCCCTAACTCAGTTTGTGATGCCAGCATCATCCTGATACCAAAGCCTGGCAGAGATACAACAGAAAAAGAGAATTTTCCACCAATATCCCTGATGAACCTCGATGCAAAAATCCTCAATAAAATACTGGCAAACAGAATCCAGCAGCATATCAAAAAGCTTATCCACCATGATCAAGTTGGCTTCATCCCTGGGATACAAAGCTGGTTCAACATATGCAAATCAATAAATGTAATCCATCATATAAACAGAACCGAAGAGAAAAACCACATGATTATCTCAATAGATGCAGAAAAGGCCTTTGACAAAATTCAACAGCTCTTCATGCTAAAAACTCTCAATAAACTAGTTGTTGATGGGACGTATCTCAAAATACTAAGAGCTATTTATGACAAACCCACAGCCAATATCATACTGAATGGGCAAAAACTGGAAGCATTCCCTTTGAAAACTGGCACAAGACAGGGATGCCCTCTCTCACCACACCTATTCAACATAATGTTGGAAGTTCTGGCCAAGGCAATCAGGCAGGAGAAAGAAATAAAGTGTATTCAATTAGGAAAAGAGGAAGTCAAATTGTTCCTGTTTGCAGGTGACATGATTGTATATTTAGAAAATCCCATTGTCTCAGCCCAAAATCCCCTTAAGGTGATAAGCAACTTCAACAAAGTCTCAGGATGCAAAATTAATGTGCAAAAATCACAAGCATTCTTATACACCAATAACAGACAAACACAGAGCCAAATCATGAATGAACTCCCATTCACAATTGCTTCAAAGAGAATAAAATACCTAGGAATCCAACTTACAAGGGATGTGAAGGACCTCTTCAAGGAGAACTACAAACCACTGCTCAATGAAATAAAAAAGGACACAAACAAATGGAAGAACATTCCATGCTCATGGATAGGAAGAATCAATATCATGAAAATGGCCATACTGCCCAAGGTAATTTATAGATTCAATGCCATCCCCATCAAGCTACCAATGACTTTCTGCACAGAATTGGAAAAAAAACTACTTTAAAGTTCATATGGAACCAAAAAAGAGCCCGCGTTGCCAAGACAATCCTAAGCTAAAAGAACAAAGCTGGAGGCATCACCTTACCTGACTTCAAACTATACTACAAGGCTACAGTAACCAAAACAGCATGGTACTGGTACCAAAACAGAGAAATAGACCAATGGAACAGAACAGACCCCTCAGAAATAATAACACACATCTACAACCATCTGATCATTGACAAACCTGACAAAAACAAGAAGCGGGGAAAGGATTCCTTATTTAATAAATGGTGCTGAGAAAACTGGCTAGCCATATGTAGAAAGCTGAAACTCGATCCCTTCCTTACACCTTACACAATTTTAATTCAAGATGGTTTAAAGACTTAAATGTTAGACCTAAAACTATAAAAACCCTAGAAGAAAACTTAGGCAATGCCATTCACAACATAGCCATGGGCAAGGACTTCATGATGAAAATACCAAAAGCAATGGAAACAAAAGTCAGAATAGACAAATGGGATCTAATTAAACTAAAGGGCTTCTGCACAGCAAAAGAAACTACCATCAGAGTGAACAGGAAACCTACAGAATGGGAGAAAATTTTTGCAATCTACCCATCTGGCAAAGGGCTAATATCCAGAATCTACAAAGAACTTAAACAAATTTACAAGAAAAAAATCAAACAACTCCATCAAAAAGTGGGTGAAGGATATGAACAGACACTTCTCAAAAGAAGACATTTACGGAGCCAACAGACACATGAAAAAATGGTCATCATCACTGGTCATCAGAGAAATGCAAATCCAAACCACAATGAGATACCATCTCACACCAGTTAGAATGGCAATCATGAAAAAGTCAGGAAACAACAAGTACTGGAGAGGATGTGGAAAAATTCGAACTCTTATACACTGTTGGTGGGAGTGTAAACTCGTCCAACCATTGTGAAATACAGTGTGGCGATTCCTCAAGGATCTAGAACTAGAAATATCATTTGACCCAGCCATCCCATTACTGGGTATATACCCAAAGGATTATAAATCATGCTGCTATAAAGACACATGCATATGTATGTTTATTGTGGCACTATTCACAATAGCAAAGACTTGGAACCAACCCAAATGTCCATCAATGACAGACTGGATTAAGAAAATGTGGCTCATATGCACCATGGAATACTATGCTGCCATAAAAAAGGATGAGTTCATGTCCTTTGTACAGACATGGATGAAGCTGGAAACTGTCATTCTGAGAAAACTATCACAAGGACAGAAAACCAAACACCGCATGTTCTCACTCATAGGTGGAAACTGAACAATGAGAACACTTGGACACAGGAAGGGGAGCATCACACACCAGGGCCTGTTGTGGGGAGGGGAAGTGGGGAGGGATAGCATTAGGAGGAATACCTAATGTAGATGACGAATTAATGGGTGCAGCACACCAACATGGCACATGTATACATATGTAACAAATCTGCACGTTGTTCACATGTATCCTAGAACTTAAAGGATAATAAATAAATAAATAAATAAACAAACAGCCAAATATCCAAAAGAACAGTGAAAACACCCAATTTGGCTGAGTACTAAAGGTATGTTTTAGTATTCATATGGAGCCCATCGGCAAAGACAGAGACTTACTGGTTCTATGCAGTTAAGAAACTATCTGTCCAATCATTAGCTGACCATGAAGCTGTCTGAATAGAGATTGTAATGGCCAGACAATATAAAGAATACAGAATTTAAAAATTAGTGGAGTCAGGTCACTTAAACAGAAGAATAGCAAAATCAGTAAACAGAAGCAAAAATAAAACTTTAAGAAGTAGAGAATTTGATTTCTATTGTTGCTACTTTATATAAAATATCTGGTTATCAAAAACATTACAAAAAATGCAAAGAAACAAGAATGCATGATCTATGCATGGGAAATAAAACAGTAAATAGAAACTCTCCCTGAGGAAGACTAGATATGAACGTAGAGACAAGATTTTAAAACAATTACTTGAAATATGTGCAGGGAACAAAAGAAAACTATGTCTAAAGAAATAACATGTGTAGTCCCAGCACTTTGGGAGGCCGGGGTGGGTGGATCACCTGAGGTCAGGAGTGCGAGACAAGCCTGGCCAACATGGTGAAACCCCGTCTCTACTAAAAATACAAAAAAATTAGCCAGATATGGTGGTGGACATCTGTAATCCTAGCTACTTGGGAGGCTGAGGCAGGAGAATCGCTTGAACCCAGGAGTCAGAGGTTGCAGTGAGCACAGATCGCACCATTGTACTCCAGCCTGGGCAACAACAGGGAAACTGCATCTTAAAATAATAATAATAATAATAATAATAATAATAATAATAATAATAATGATTTTTAGACACTTCAATGCCTTAATTTTAAAATATAAAAACCCCAACTAGATGGAAGATAAATAGTAGGAGACTTCAGTACAAAAAAACTAGACCTAATAGACATTTATAGATTATTCTACTCAAAGACAGATTACACATTCTTCTCAAGTTCTCATGGAGCATTCCCAATGTCCGACGATATGTTATGGTCTAAAGGAAGTTTAAATAAATTTAAAAGATTAAAATAATACAAAATAATTTTCTGACTAAAATGAATAAAATTAGAATCAGTAACTGGAGAAAATTTGTGAAATTGAGAAGTTATGGAAAATTTTTTTAAAATCAAGTTTAAATAACTTTTCGAGAAAGAAATCACAAGAAAAATTAGAAAATACTAGAAATGAATGAACATGAAACATAGTATACCACAGTCAATGGGTGGCAGTTAAAGCAATGCTAAGAGAAAAACAATAAACCTTTAAATGCCTGTTATAAAATAAAGCTTTAAATCAGTAATGTAAAGGCCCACCTTAGAGAAAGGAGAGCAAGCTATATAGAAAGCAAGCAGAAAAAGAAAAATAATAAATGCTAGAGCAGAAATAAATGACATAGATAATTTTAAAAAACAAGAAATCAGCAAAATCTTGTTGTTGCTCTAAAAGATCAACAAAACTGACAAGTCTTTAGCTTGATTAATAAGAAAAAAAGAGTAAGGACTCAAATTCATAAAATTAGCAGTGAAGGCAATGACATTCCTACTGCTCTTATATATATAAAAGTATTATGTAGAATACTATGAAGAATTGTATACCAATAAGTTAGTCTTAATGAAATGTAAAAATTCCTAGACAACACAAACTACTAAAACTGACTCAAGAAGAACAAGAACATCTGAATAGAATAGCAAGCAACTAAATTTAAATAGTAGTCAAAACACTTCCCACAAAGAAAAGTCCAGGACCAGATGTCTTTACTAGTAATACTAGTAAATTCTACTAAACAGTAAGCAAAAAATTAACTCCAACTCCTTTCAAACTTTTTTTCAGAAAATAGAAGAGGTAGGACCACATAGCAAGTCATTCTATAAAGTCGGTATTACGCAGATATCAAAATCAGACAAAAACATTACAAGATAACAAATGTATAAACCAACGTCCTTCATAAATATAAACACAACAATTCTAAGAAAACATTAACAAAACAAATCCAGCAACATATAAAAGAAATATATACCATGAAGAAACACATGGTATTTATTCCAAGAATGTAAAGTTGGTTCAATATATAAAAGTAAATCAATATACAGCATGATATTAATAAAAAACATGATCATCTCAATAGCCACACAAAACATTTGGAAAAAAAATCAACATCCTTTTATGATAAACGACTCTTAATACTAGGTGTGAATGGGAACTTCCTTATTTCAACTTGATTTTTTAAAAAATATGAAAAACATACAGCTAACAGCTTATTTAATAATTACAAAGGATTTCCCCCTAACTTCAGCAACAAGGCAAGAATGCCTGCTTTTACCACTTCCATTCTATATTGTAGTGGAAGTTTCAGGTAGAAACTTTTAGTCTTAATGAAATGTAAAGAATGGAAAAAGTGTTAAACCCTCTACTGGAAGGTAATATAATCATATACACAGAAAATCCAAATGAATTCACCACAGAAATATAAGAGCCAATGAACAAGGTGAGCAAGGTTGCAGAGTACAAGATCAGTACCCAAAATTACTAGCAATGAACAATCAGAAAATGAAATTCAGAAAACAATACCATTTCTGATAACACAAGAACAATGAACTACTTAGGCATAAATTTAATCAAATAAGTAAAAGACTTGTACAAGTTAAACAGTAAGATATCATTGAAATAAATCGAAGGAAATGTGAATAAACAAAAAAAGTTGTGTGTTATTGGATAGGGAGACTTAATAGTGTTAACATGGCAATGCATTCCAAATTTATCTATAGATTCATTGCAAAGTCTATTATAAGCCACACTAGATTTTTTACAGAAATTCACACGGTAATGCTGAAATTCATATAGAACCCAGAATAAACTCTCTAAATAGGGACTCAAAATATCTAAAATAATGTTGAGAAAGAGGAGCAAATTTCAAGGGCTCCTACTTTACAATTTCAAGAATTGCCACAAAGTTACAGTAAAAAACATGTGTTGTGCAGGCAAAAGAGTAGACATAAAGATCAATGAAATAGAATTGAGGATAGAGAAAGAAACCTATGCATTTATGTTTAATTGATTTTCAACAAGGTTGCTGAGACTCTTCAATGAGAGAAAAAATAGTCTTTTCAACAAATGATGCAGGGACAAATGAATATCCACATGCAAAACATTGAATTTGAACTCTTAACTCAAATCATATACAAATATTAACTGAAAGTAGATCAAAGACATAAATGGAAGAGCTAAAACTTAGAAGATAACATGGAGGTAAGTTTTCACTATTATAGATTAGGCAATGGTTTTTTATATATGATATATAAAGCACAAGCAACAAGAGAAAATATAGATAATTCAGAACTCTTCAAAATTACAAACTTGTGCATCAAATGATATTATAAAGAAAGTAAAAAGAGAATGCATAGCATCAGAAAAAGTATAAAAGTCTAGTATCCGGAACATAGAAACAACACAAATCAATCAAAAGTGATAAATAACAAAATTTTTAAAGAGGAAAAGCTATCCAAAGTACACAAAGAACACCTAACACTCAACAATAAAAAAGAACAATCGGATTAATAAATATATGAAATATCTCAACAGATACCTCCCCAAAGAAGATATATACGTAACAAGTAAACATGTTAAAAGTTGTCCAATATTTTTAATATGTACTTGTTTTAAATATGTCATTAAAGAATTGCAAAAAATCCCCAACAATGAGATACCACTACACGATCTATTTGAATGACCAAAATCCAAAACATTGACAACAACAAATTCTGGAAAGAATTAGGAGGAACAGGAATTCTCATTCACTGCTGGTGAGAATGCAAAATGGTATAGCCACCTTGGAAGACAGTATGGCAGTTTCTTACTTAGCTAAGCATACTCTTAACAAAGGATGCAGCAATTATACTTTTTGATAGATGTTTAAAGGAGTTAAAATGTATATCCACACAAAAACTTGAACACAGATATATACGGCAGCTTTATTCATAATTGCCAAACTGTGGAAGCAACCAAGATGCCCTTCAGTAGACAAATGGATAATTACACTATAGTACGTACAGACAACAGAATATATGTATTTTTAGACTCAGCCTAGCTCTGTTGCTCAGGCTGGAGTGCAGTGGCGCAATCTTAGCTCACTGCAACCTCCACCTCCTCCTCTGCCTTCAAGGGATTCTCTTGCCTCAGCCTCCTGAGTAGCTGGAACTATAGGCCTGTGTCACCATGCCTGGCTAATTTTTGTATTTTTAGTAGAGACGGGGTTTCACCATTTTGGCCAGGCTGGTCTTGAACTACTGGCCTCAAGTGATCCTCCCGCCTAGGCCTCCTAAAGTGCTGGGATTACAGAAGTGACCCATCGTGCCCAGCCGGAATATTATTAAGCACTAAAAATAAATGAGCTATCAAGTCATGAAAAGACACTGAGGAATATTCAATGTATATTACTAGGTGAGAGAAGTCAATCTGAAAAGTTTACATATTGTAGTATTTCAACTATATAACATTCCATAATAGGCAAAACTATGGAGACAGTAGGAAGTTCAGTGTTGGCCAGGGGTGAGGAGGAGGGAGGGGTGAAGAGGGAGAACACAGAGGAATATTAAGGCAGTGATACCTCTCTGTGTTGCTGTAATAGTGTGAACATATTATTATCCATGTATCAAAATCATAGAATGTACAACATTAAGAGTGACCCTAATATAAAATGTGGACTTTGGGTGATGATGATGTGTCAGTGTAGATTCGCTGATTGTAATAAACATTCTACTTTGGGGTAGAATGTTGATAGTGAAACAGATTATGCATATGTAGAGGCGATAAGTATATGGGAACACTCTATACTTTCCACTCAATTTTGCTGTGAATCAACTATTCAAAAAATAAATTCTATTTTTAAAATGGTGACATCTTTGGTAAATAAGCAACAATTCATTTTTTAAAAATTGGTAAAGATTTTAAATAGTCATTTCTCTGAAGAAGACACACAAAAGGTCAATAGTCCCATAAAAGGTTTTCAACATCATGAGCCATCAGGGAAATGCAAATGAAAACTATAATGTAATAAGGTACCACTTTGTATCTACAGGCAAGTCTATTCTAAAAACGTCAATCGGTAAGAGGTGCTGGTGAGAATGTGGAAAATTGGAATTCATATACATTTTTGGTGATAAATAAATAATGCTATTGCCATTTTGGAAAACAGCTTTATAGTTCCTCAAAAAGTTATACAAGTTACACATAGAGGTGCCTTATATCCCACTTTTAGGTATATACTCTAGAGAACTGAAAATATATATCCATACAAAAATTGGTTCATGAATGTTCATACATAGCATCATTCATAATTGCCATAAAGCGGAAATAACTAAAATGCTCAGCTGATGAATGGATGAATAAAATGTGATATATCCATGCAAATGCAATATTATTCAGCCATAAAAGGAATGAGGTACTGATACATTTTGCACCACAGATGCAAAACATTATGAAAACATTATGCTAAGTGAAATAAATCTGTTCCGAAAGACCACATATAGTATGATTCAATTTTTTGAAATGTCTAGAATAGGCAAATCTATAGAGACGGAAAATAGATTAGTGGTTGCTAGTGACTGGGGAGAGGGAAAATGAGAAAAAACTGCTAATATAGGTTATGTGGGGGAGGGTAAGGAAATGATCAAAGATAGATACTAGTGAGAGTTGAACAAATTTGTGAGTATACTAAACACTATGTATTGTACATTTTAAAATAATATGTATGTCTTTTGAATTATATCTCAATAAGAGAAAAAAATAAAAGAAAGAATGGGACAGAAGTGGCAGCATAGTTTTATATGTTAAATTCAAATAAATATTTATATATACACCAGATACATTTTAAAATGTAGACTAGTACTTTCTACTTGTTTTATACTTAACTCCTACTCCTCTTTCTTCTCTCGTAAGCATTCACAGATCATCTTTGACTTCCTGAATTATTCCTTCTTTGACCTCCCAATAGCATAGCCCATTATGCTCTTTTACTCACAGCATCTAGTTCCTTGCACTGTAATTAATATCTTTATGTATGTGCAGTGTTTGTTCAACCAGATTTTCAGTTCCGTCACAGAAGATGCCCCATTTTACATTGCCTTATTTTCCAAAACTTAGCACAGGAAAGATACTTAGTGAATATTTAACCAAATAATGATGCTTATGATAATTTTCGAGCATCTTCTGAAAAACGTCATTGGAGTTCTGATAGCAATTACATTGAATCTGTAGATCTGTTTGGACGTTATGAATATTTTAACAATATTAATTCTAGGATTCATAAACACCAGATATATTTCCATTTATTTATATCTTCTTCAATGTATTTTGCAAATATTTTATAGTTTCCAGTGTATAGATCTTTTACCTCCTTGGTTAAATTTATTCGTAAGAATTTTTTTTTTGATTCTATTGCATTAAATAGGACTAAATAGATGTAATGAGAGATTGTTTCCTTGATTTCTTTTTTGGATTGTTCATTGTTAGTGTGTAGAAACACTACTAATTTCCATATATCGATTTTGTATCCTAAAATTTTTCTGAATTTATTTGTTAGTTCTAATGGATTATTTTTGGTAGATCCTTGGGGTTTTCTGTTTATAAGATCGTGCCATTTGCAAACAGATAAAATTTTACTTCTTCCTCTCTGATTTGGATATATTTTAATTTTTTTTATTGACTATATTCTCTGGCTAGGAACTCTTGTACTATACTGAATAAAAGTGGTAAGAGTGAGTATCCTTGTCTTATTCTTGGTCTTGGAGAGAAAACTTATTTTTTCACATTTTCTAGGTTAGCTGTGGGTTTGTCATATACGGCCTTTATTATTTTGAGATACATTTTTTCTATGCCTAATTTGCTGAGAGTTTTTATCATAAAAGGATATTGAATTTTCTCAAATGTTTTTTCCTGCATCTATTGAGATGATTGTATAGTTTTTATCCTTCATTCTGTTGATGTGGTGTGTCACATTGATTGATTTGGGCAAGTTAAAGCATCCCAGGGATAAATCCTACTTAATCATGTGTAATCCTCTTCATCTGCTGTTGTTGGAAGATTTTTGATTATCGAATCAGTCTTTTTACTTATTATTGGTCTGTTCAGATTTTCTGTTTCTTCATGATTCAGTCTTGGAAGTTTATATCTTTCTAGAAATGTATCCATTTCTTCTGTTATCCAGTTTTTGCTGTATAATTGTTCCTATTAGACTCTTACGATCATTTTATTTCTGTGGTATAAGTTGTAAGGTCTCTTCTTCATATTATAATTTTATTTATTTCTCTTTTTTCTTAGTCTAGCTAAAGTTCACTGATTTTACCTTTTAAAAACCACCTCTTACTTTCATTGATCTTTTATATTGATTTTTTTGAGTCTCTATTTCATTTATTTCTACTCTAATTATTTTTATTTTGTTTTTCTACTGAATTTGGACTTTAATTTTTTTCTAGTTCTTTTAGGTGTAAATTTAGATTGTTTATTTGAGATATTTGCTTTTACCTCTAGTAGAAGTTTATCACTATAAACTTAATCTTAGAACTACTTTTGCTGCATTCCATACATTTAGGCATCTATGCTTCCATTTTCATTTGTCTCTCTGTATCCTCTGTATTTTTTTTACTTCCCTTTTAATTTCTTCTTTGACCGACCTATTCTTTAGGAATGTGTTGTTTAGTTTGCACACATGTATGAATTTTCCACTTTTCCTCCTGTTATTGATTTTTAGTTTCACACCACTGTGATCAGAAAAGTTTGACTTTACCGAACTAATAATGCGACTTTTATCTTATCTTCTTTTTTCCTGCTATTTATTTTTATTTGTCCTTCATTCCACCTATGTTCCACTCCATTTCACACATTTAAAGTGTCTCAAGGGAAATGCTCGTATTTTGCTGGCTAGTCACAATTTAATGTGTATCCTCTCAGTTAGGCTGAGTTCTTAAGCAAGGTGAACTTAGAGTCTTCTGATCTTCTTTATGATGAAGGGCCTACTATGTTGATAATTAATTCATATCTCAGCAATATGAGACCTAAGCAAACTCTATATGGCCTAAAATTTACCAGGTTTAGAATGTTATCGTAGATAATTACCCTTAGCCATGGAGACTGCTCCTAGCTTAGTTTGAAAAGATAAAATATATGACATACTTTTACAAAAACACATTGTTAAGTATAGAGACAGACATTTAGTTGCATGAGATTTTCTCCAGAGTGAAGAGCAATAAGGAGAATGGTTTCTTTTTGATATGTCATTTGACTCTTTCTCTGTAGGTGACTTAGATAACAACAGAAGTGAAAGCTTATCAAATTTGCCAATAATATGCAAACAAAACACACAGTTATTATACAATTTTGACTCAAACTGTCCTTAATAGACTAAGATGATTAATGTAAAGATCTCCATTTCTGTTTACACATGCACACAGTAACACACACAAAAAGCTCGAAAATGTGTTGATAACCCAAAGGATTTTACATTTGGATGAAATGTAAAGGATAGTTTTCTAAGATTCAAAATATTTTTACAAATGAGTTGTCTTGTCTTTTAGATAGGAAGTTACTTTACCTCAATTGTTCAAGCAAATAGCAACCAAGCAAATAATGACCGTATGTCATGAATATTAGAGAAAGGATTTCTATATGAAAATAGAGATTATACAGGATGACCAATCAGGACCTTTGACATTGTTTAAAATTAATTTCTTCATTCCTTCTGGTCATGTCTCCTAAAAGTAACTTAAATTCTTTGCTTGAGATTTTGCCAAAAGTTACTAGTTTACCAGTTTATAACCAGGTTGAGAACACACAACTTGATGAACATGTGCAAAATAATCTTTGCACCTACCTGCTTTTATGCGAATTTTCCCATTTCTGTGTATGTTTTTCTTTATGGAAATGAAAAGCTATTAAGAATGGGACTCATATGTTAGCCTTCATCCTCTATGTACTTCCATTTTAAAATATCTTTTCTCCCCAAACTGTGGAAATTGCTTCCATAAGTCTTTACACACACACACACACACGTATATATGGCATATTTACATATATATCTGACATAACTTGGAATTTGTTGAATTATAATATTTATACAACTATTTGGAGACACTTGAATATATCTTATTTTAAAAAGGTTAATCAGAATCTTTTGAATTGCAAAATATCATGTACAAATATCAAAGAACAGCTATTTCTTGCTATTTATTGCTAAATGACATTAAAGTGGTTTATCCCATATTTACATTGTGCGTTTTGCCATTTTATTTTGCAACTATGTGCTCTTAAAGCAATGAAGAATTCAGAAGCTTTGGCATGATGGCCACTGTATAAGAGCAATAATGATAAATGCTTTTGCATTTTTATATGTAACTTTTAAAAGTGATATTTGGCAGTTCATTTCTAGTACAGGTGAATTATTGTAGCAATCAATACTGTTTTAAGAGACACCCCTATGACACTTCTGTACAAATATTTTTGCAGCTTAAGTGACCATCATTTCATCTCTTCTTCTTAGACTATCCATAAAAGGAAGAAAAAAAAACGCTGCTTTAACTTTGATGCTATTTTTTCTAATCTTCATCCCATCTTATGAATATCAGGTTCTGCACCAGAAGGAACAACAGTCTAGGGTGTGAGGGTAAGGAAGGTGAATTAAAGATGTTTCTCGGTGTAGCTCTTATTCTTCCTTCTGAACCTCTCCCTAATTCTCCATTGTGTTTACACGTTACTGATTATTCTTTTCATGTCTATGATGAGTATGCTTCCACAATAAAAGACAGATTGGCCCTTTCAGATTTTCATAAGAAATGCATAAATAAAAATGTGGTATTAAATACTATCATCACCCCAACAAGAAAATCTGAAAAGATAATGTTAGTTTTCCTCCCTCTCTTTCTAATTTTTTTTTATTGATGGGGATAAAAACTGCCCCTTTTCAAATGCATTTCAGCTGATTGATTTTACAGTATTGCCATGAAAGCCAAACCTGTTCTCTAAAGATCCTTTGGTTCCAAACATTTAAGTTCTGTCCATCATATTTATCACAATCGATCAATATTCTGTCAAAAGAGCAAACAAAGATGGTACCTTCACAGTTTCTTGGATCATAGACCAAATGTCAAGGAGCTGAAATTTGTCCAGCCACCTCTTTCCAACTGTTTCACTTTATAGTGTCCAATCCCTGTGAGAGCTTTCTTTCTCTTACTTGGGTCATTTTTAGATGAATGGCTCAGATTGACCTAATCTTGTAAATATGAGAAAGAATAAGCTTGGCTTTGAATGTCATGACTCACAGGAGAGATGGACATTTCTCATGCCCTTTGGCAAATAGATGAGAGAGCTCTATTTTTAATATGGTCCCTTCAAAGCAAGCACACCAAAATATGGCCCCTTGTCTTTTGCTCAGGCATAGGACTATTCATATTCCTGTTCTCATAAAGAACCCACAAATTTCTTTCCCCAAATCAAAGATAAATCAAATTATTAAGCTACTAAATGTGTCCACAAAACTATGTAGAATTGGTTTTTTGTTTGCCAATAGGTTTAAAGTGTTTATATTTAACAAAACTATGGCTATCATCAACTAATCTTTTTTAATCAATGGTATGTCTCCTACCCCTCGGGTGACCCTTGATCTTTTTTTTTTTTTTCATTCTGCATTGATGTGAGTACATCAGAGCACCAAGAAAAAAAATCAGTAATTTTGAATATTCAAAAAACATGTTTGGGTCTTAATTTTTAAGAGCATCATATCAACATTTCTTCAGAAAAAATCAAGTTTGTTATAGGTTTGTTATAGAAACCCTGATTCATATTAACATACAAAACAGGCACATTTACAGTGATGTTTTATATTGAAAAATGATAGATTCAGGGTAAGTTCTCATTATACAGCAAGTTTAGCTAGCTTATTGCAAATACGCTATAATTTAGTTATACTCAACTTTACCACAGTGAGGCAGTGTTATGCAATGGTAAAAGGTACAAGTCTTCTTTGAGTCAAATGTAAAGAAATTAAAATTCTGGCTTTACCTCTAAAGAGGTTTAATATTAACATGTTATTTACCT
This sequence comes from Papio anubis, assembly GCF_008728515.1. NCBI lineage: Eukaryota > Metazoa > Chordata > Mammalia > Primates > Cercopithecidae > Papio > Papio anubis. Next base: position 27,313,609 of record NC_044996.1, read on the forward strand.
CTTCCAGTCTCAGTCTACTCCTTTGTAAAATGGAAAGAATAACAACTCACTCAAAGAGTTGATGTTAAGATTAAAGTACTGAGTATAGAGCCTTACACTCAGTAAGTGTTTGATAAATGACAATAACAAAACAAACTAGAGAGGTACTTATATATAAATAATGCAGACACAAACACATACTTTTCTAATTGAACATACATACACAAGAACAGTAATAACAAACTTCTTTTTACTAATATATATACTCCACAAATAACTAAATCAATGAATCTCTTGGATAGAAGCAGAGTCCACATCCTCCTCTCCCTCTAAACCATGTCATCCATGGCTTTGATTGTTTTTAAGATCGTTTTGTGAATTAAATTGCCACTTGATAAACTGCCAGTTCCATGCAGAGACATGGATGAAGCTGGAAACCATCATTCTTAGCAAACTAACACTGGAACAGAAAACCAAACACCGTACCTTCTCACTCATAAGTGGGAGTTGAACAATGAGAACACATGGACACAGGGAGGGTAACATCACACAGCAGGGCCTGTCAGGGGTGGGGGGCTAGGGCAGGGATAGCATTAGGAGAAATACCTAATGTAGATGATGAGTTGATTGATGCAGCAAACCACCATGGCACGTGTATACCTATGTAACAAACCTGCACATTCTGCACTTGTATCCCAGAACTTAAAGTATAATAATAAAAAAGAAAGACAGAAAAGAAATGTCAAAAGGAATATCAGCTGTGGTTGTGTGATCTTACAAAGGTGACAGAATAAGAACTGTGCCATAGGCCTGTACTCCATCAAGGCCGCAGAGAAAGGAGTTGCTCCAACTGTTTATGGTCTCACCACTATCTCGGGAGAAGGCCAGAGCTGGAGAGAAATTAGGGCAAGAAAAGGTTGATGCTGTGAGTCAGTCGGGTTTCCTGACTAATCTTTGAGATATAGGATGCTTAATAAGTGTCACAGCAAGAGTGACAAAAAGCTTTGGAAAGTTAAGTGAAAGAGATCATCTTAGTTTTCCTGAAAATCTGGGTCATGATATTCATGGCACTTTAGTTTTTTGGCAGGGTCACAGAGGTATAATAAGTGTACATATTTTCCTTATTGTTATTACTTAAGATGCAGGGGTATGTGTGCAGGTTTGTGACAGTAATATATTGTGTAATGGTGAGCTTTTGGCGTCTAGTGTACCCATCATCCAAAAAGTGAATATCGTATCCAATAGTTAATGTTTCAATCCTCACCCTCCAACATTTTTCCTTTTGAATTATCCAGTGTCTATTATTTTCATATTTATGTCCTCATGTACCCATTGCTTAGCCCCTACTTATAAGTGAGAACATACAGAACTTGATTTTCTGTTTCTGAGTTATTTCACTTAGAATAACGACCTCCAGCTCCATCCATTTTGTTCAAAGAACATTACTTCATTATTTTTATGGTGGTATTGTATTCTGTCATGTACATATATCACATTTTCTTTATTAAATCATTCAGTGACTGATATGGTTTGGATTTGTGTCCCCACCCAAATCTCACCATGAATTGTAATAATCTCCACATGTCAAGGGTGGGACTAAGTGGAAATAATGGAATCATGGAAATGGTTTTTCCGATGCTGTTCTCATAATAGTGAGTTCTCACGAGATCTGATGGTTTTATAAAGGACTTCCCCCTTCACTCAGCACTTATTCTCTCTCTTGACGCCCTGTGAAGTGGTGCCTTCTGCCATGATTGTAAGTTTCCTGAGGTCTTCCCAGTCATGTGGAACTGTGAGTCAATTAAATCTCTTTTCTTTATCAATACCCATTCTTGGGTATTTCTTCATGGTAGCATGAGAAAGAACTAATACAGTAATGGACACTTTGATTGACTCCATGTGTTTGCTATTATGAATAGTGTTGCAATAAACACAGGAGTGCAGATATTTTTCCTATGAAATGATGTTTTTTTGGATAGATAGTAGTGGGATTGCTGGGTTGAATGGTAAATCTACTCTTAGTACTTTGAGAAATCTACATACTGTTTTTCATGCAGGATGTCATAATTTACACTTCTATCAACAGTGCATAGCTGTTCCATTTTCTCTGAATTTCATGCCAATATCTCTGGTTTTTGACATTTTAATAATAGCTATTCTGACTTGCGTATAATAGTATCTCATTGTGGATTTAATTTGCATTTCTCTAATTAGTGATGTTGAGCATTTTTTTCATATGCTTCCTGGCCACTTGTATTTCTTCTTTTGAAAAATGTTCAAATCCTTTGCCCACTTTTTAAGGGGTTCTTTCTTCACTTCTTCAGTTGTTTGAGTTCCTTGCAAATTCTTGATATTAGTTCTTTGTTGGATGTATAATTTACAAATATTTTCTCTCATTCTGTAGGTTGTCTGTTTACTCTGTTATTTCTTTTGCTGTGCAGAAACTTTGTAGTTTAATTGAATTCCACTTGTCTATTTTTGTTTTTGTTGCATTTGCTTTTGAGAACTTAGTCATACATCAACTGCCTAGGCCAATATCAAGAAGAGGTTTTCCTAGGTTTTCTTATATATTTTTATAGTTTTGGATCTTACATTTAATCCGTTGTGATTTAATTTTTGTATATAGTGTCACTGTTTTGTATATGGCTATCCAATTTTCCCAGAACTATTTATTGAATGGAGTGTCCTTTCCTCATTGTTTATTATTGCTGGCTTTGTCATAATCAGGTGGTTGAAGGTATGTGGCTTTATTTCTGGGATCTCTAGTCTGTTATATTGATCTATGTGACTATTCTGGTATCAGTACTATACTGTTTGGCATACTATAGGCTGGTAGTATAATTTGAAGTCAGGTAATGTGATGCCTCTGGCTTTTCTCTTTTGGCATAGGATTCCTTTGACTACACAGGTCCTTTTAGGTTCCATATGAATTTTAGAATTTTTTTCTAATTATTTGAAAAATTATGTTTGTAATAGGAATTGCACTGAATCTACAGATTGTTTTGGACATTATAGTCATTTTGATGATATTGATTCTGCCAATCCTTGAGCATGGGTTGCTTTTTCATTTATTTGTATTACCTATGATTTCTTCATCAGTGTTTTGTAGTTCTTTCTGTAGACATCTTTCATTGCTTTGGTTAAAGGTATTTTTATATATTTCATTTTTTTGTGACTATTTTAAATGGAATTGAGTTCCTTATTTGGTTTTCAGTTGAACATTGTTGATGTATAGAAATTCTACTGATGTTTGTACATTGATTTGGTATTCTGAAACCATACTGGACGCATTTATCAAGTCTAAGAGTCTTTTGGAGAAATTTTTAGGGTTTTCTAGTTATAACATCATGGCATCAATGAACATAGGTAATGTGACTTCTTTTTTTTTTATTTGGATGCCTTATATTTTTTCTCTTTCCTTATTACTCTGTCTAGGACTTCCAGTGTCATGTTGAATATAAGTGGTGAGAAAGAATCTTCGCTCTTTTCCAGTTCTTAGGGAGACTGCTTTCAACATTTCCCCATTCAGTATGATGTTGGTTGAAGGTTTGTCATACATGGCTCTTATTATTTTGAGTCATGTTCCTTTGATGCCTAATTTGTTGAGAGTTTTTATCAGGAAGAGATATTGGATTTTACCAAAATATCTTTCTGCTTCTATTGACATGATTATATGTTTTTTGTTCTTCTTTTTATGTGGTGAATCACATTGATTTGCATATGTTGAACAAATCTTCCATCCCTGGAATAAAACCCACTTATCGTGATGTATTTTGTTGTTGTTGTTGTTATGTGCTGTTAGATTCTCTTTGTTGAGGAATTTTACATCTATGTTCATCATGGATATTGGCCTGTAGTTTTCTTTCTTTATTGTGTCTTTGGCTGATTTTTGATATCAGGGTGATACTAATTTCAAAGACTGAGTTAAGAAAGAGTTTCTTCATTCAGATTTTTTGCAATAATTTCAGTAAGGTTGGTTTCTCCTTCTCCTCCTCCTCCTCCTGCTGCTGCTGCTGCTCCTCCTCCTCCTCCATCGCCACTGCCGCCACCACCGCCGCCGCTGCTGCTGCTGCTGCTGCTTCTTCTTCTTCTTCTTCTTCTTCTTCTTCTTCTTCTTCTTCTTCTTCTTCTTCTCCTCCTCCTCCTCCTCCTCCTCCACCTTCTTCTTCTTCTTCCCCTTCTTCTTCTCTTCCTTCCCAATGGAGTCTCACTCTGTCACTCTGGCTAGAGTGCAGTTGTGTGATTATGGCTCCCTGCAGCCTCAACATTTCAGGCTGGACTCAGGTGATCCTCCCACCTCAGCTTCCCCAGTAGTTTGGACTACAGGCATGTGTCACCATGTCCAGCTAATTTTTGTATTTTTTTTTTTTTTTGTGGAGATAGACTCTTGCCATGTTGCCCAGGCCGATCTCAAACTCCTGGGCTCAAGCAATATGCATGTCTCAGCCTCCCAAAGTGCTAGGATTACAAGCATGAGCCACTGCACCCTGCCCAGCCCTTTTTTAACTACACATATTTTTCCATGTGTGATACACTTTTCAAGGAACATAACAACTCAGAAGAAATGAGTGACAGAATATAGTACACATTTTTAGACCACCTAAAAGTGAGGTGAGGCTATTTAGAGAATGGCTGATTAATCTGATTTCGGAAATGGTATATGTTCTGGAATGCAAAAAAAAAAAAAAAAAAAAAAAGAAGAAGAAAAAGAAAAGCAAAGAGAAAGATTAGTAAAAACGAAATTTTCTCTACTGTGAGGGAATGAGGTTAACAAAGTAATTGAGTAGATCAGTATTGGTTGTGTTCCTTCTATGGTAGATATGGTTGGAGTATGTCACAATTGCCACATAGTAGATGAGCAATAAATATTAGATGAATGAACAGAAGACTCAATAATTTCTATTGTCTAATTTTGGATGGCTTATCAAAAAAAAGTTCAATAAATGTTTATTGAGAATATACGCAATCAGCAGAGAGAAAATCGCAAACCACAAGACCGAATCACCAAGGATCTATTATAAAATCTATCATATCATCTCATTTTACTGATGTATGACTTTTTTGTTGTAAACCTGTAGGATTTCTTGAAATAGGGTAAAATATTATTGTATGCTAATAAGTACTTTTAAGAATATCTGAACTAGAAATATCTGATAGAATGTCACTGTGCTACAGAATCCCAACACAACTACCGATCTTTCACATGTTCTCATTGAATTAAGGCAGTATGTTATTTTGGAAGGGTACAAATTACCAGGAGTGAGTTTACCAGATGAATATATTACTGTTCAGTTATAAATACTCTGATAAAGTTAAAACAGTATAGATACATTTTTACTTGCAAGAAGTTGAGAATCACAGAATTTTAAGGCTAGAAAAGCTTATGCATATGTATAATCCAATGTTCTCATTTTATAGAAAGGAAAACTAAGATCCTAGAAGACACAGAGTCATAAAATGAGTTAGAAATAGAAAAAAAAATTAAACTCATTCCATCTGAATCTCAGTTCAATACTCTTTCTTCTATTCTTGCCAACCTCCAGGAGATAATGAGTTCCATGTTGTGTTTGGATTCAAGGGAAGAACAAGAATTGTCAAAGATCAAGTTGATGTACCTAACTAGTTTGTCTAGAAGTGACACTGAAAATGATTACCTTATGGGCCAAATATTGCCACAGATATGTTTGTTTGACCTACACATTTAAAAAAATGTTTTTGTGTCACTTGTTGGCAGTTTAAAATGGAGAGATTTCACATAAAATCCAATTTAAAGAGGTTCTCCTGAAAAATGAAAAGATTTGGCAATAGTGGATTTCCTTCCTCACCCAACAAAAATTGACTGGAGCTAGATAGAATATTTCACTTTTAAAAAGGACACGGGACTTCAGTTTATCATAGTTCCCACTAATCTCTATTTTTCCTTCACATAGCCTGTTTATTCATTGATTTTTATATACTATATGTCCCTGCAGCTGTAGGATTTTAAGTTTGTGACTTCTGAAATCAACTTTATATAGACATTTTCACGTTTGAATGACCATATCTTCAAAGTTCTTAAATAATTAGGAAGACTAGAAACCTGAGATACTTAACATTATAAAAAGATGGTTTAAAGGGCATTGTGATATTAGTGCAAATATTCCTGAAGTGCGATTAAATTAAAATAAATTAAAAAATTAAAAGCTTGTGCATCATAAGACTTTATGAAAAAAATATAAATACAGCTTACTGTAGTTAATTCAATAAACTTGTTTTCTGCTATTCATTCATAGCATTTTTCATCTCATCCATTTAATGGTTGTTTAATTCTGCCTTTTATGGTGCCGGCATTCCTTATTCTTTTTGTTTTCCTCTTTACAATCCCCAACACAGTGGCTTCTATATGCAAGTGACTAATAAAATTTTCTTCAATTCACTATCAGGTGAATGCCAACTTATCTTACATTCCCCTGATAATTATAATCATTTGAGAACACTTAAAAAACAATGGCTTAGCAATAAAGAAATATTTCATAGGAAATGTAAAACAAAGAAATGATCAAATTCACTTTTATACAATGAACAATATGTCCTAGATGAGTAAATTTAAGTCACATTTTTTAAGGAAGTAAAGATGTGCTTTATAAGCAGTTGACAGAAATGAATCTATAGCGGTGCAGGTGGGAAAATAATGGAATCAGTAATGGATTAATAGAATCAGTGAAGACATAGCAGTAATATTGGTGTGAAATGAGGTGATAAGTAAGTGAGATTGCATGCAGTACATGGGCCATGATTGGAAGTAATGCAAAATACACATTTGTGAGCAACCAGTAACAGGGATTTTGTTAATTCTTTACCTTATGCATCCAATGCTTATATAAATGTAACACATTTGACTCTTAGGCAAGCCAAAAAATTAGACAGAGGTTTCTCTGACATTTTATCTATCAAATCAGGGGGATTAGAGATAGTGCTGCATCTCTCTACCAATTATTTAAATAGGAATAAATACATATATACATGATACATTCAATTGATTCTATGAAACAAGGCAATTAATGCCACATGGCAATATCTTGCAATATAATTGAACATAACAGATATGGAAGTGAAGATTGGTTTAGGATTCTATCCACTTACTAGGAAACTATCATAAAATCTTAAGTCCAGTTTTTGAAAAGGCAGTATTCACATCACAATAGAAATAAATCATCCATATACATCACTAATTCTATGGTTATATATAGCCAGCAAAATAGCCTGTAGCAAGGCAAATTTAGTCATTATAATTTGATGGACGTGTGTGTGTGTGTGTGTGTGTGTGTGTGAGACAGAGAGAGAGAGATATATCAATATACATTGATACAAACATGCTTATGTAAGTGTATTGATTATGAAACCTGTTTTAGTACTCTATACCAATTGATGTTTTTCGTAATGCTGTCTGTTGTTTGACGACTGTTGATTTTGTTGTTTTGTTTTGTCTCCTTTTTGTACAGGCAGAGTCTTGCTCAATCTCAGTGTCTGTAACTGGAGACAGCAGTACTGGCCATGACACCCTCCCTACCCTGATAAAAATAGTTATAAAGACAGAGTGGAGCTAGAGTACTGATTGTTCCTTCTAAACTGTCCAGATAACAAAGTAAAATTCACAGCACAATCTTCTTAATAAAGAACAACCTACAAGTATATTAAATGTTTATCCACTTAAGTATTTATCCACTGAAGTACTTTTAAAGCTTTTCTAACTTTGACAAGCATAATGAAAAAAAATTTAATGATGATCACGAGTAGAAAAACATGCATGTAATTTGGTCACTTGCCAAATAATTGAAGGACACACTAAATAACTCCTCCGTATCAGTAGAGATGATGACACAGGCTGAAAAGAAGCCCAAAGCTGTCTGTGTTTAAACAGATTTACTTAATAGGAAAGCTTGCTGTATCTTTAGGCCTTAAAAGGAACAGAAAACAAAGAAAGATTTTTTTGAGGGCGATTAAGGAGAGACCGTGGGATTCCTGCCATTAGTATTGAATGTTAAACTTATCTTTCTCATATAGCAGGAGTCATGTTTCCTTTCTCCTCCAATCCCTCAAAAAACTTGCAACCTTAGAAAGAACAACAAAAATCTTCTTTTTATGGTTAAGGTATTTCTCTCAAATTCCACGAAAGGAAAACATTAAAACAAAAGTTCAAAAAACAAAACAAAACAAAAACCAAAAACTCACAACTAAAATCAACACAATGTGTTTTAATATATATGAAGAGAACAGCATTTGTCAAGATTTATTTGCATTTAGATAGCATAGTGCACTTTGCCATGCACTTTTAAATAAAATAACTTATTTTGTTTTTACACAGAGGCCCTTTGAAGTTGGCTATGGCATGGATAAATGTAATATTCTGATTTTATAAAAGAGAAGACTTAGAGAGATGAAGTCACTCACCAAAGGTAACACAGCTAGGAAAGGGCAGAACTAGAACCATAACTGTGGTGCTCTGATCCCAAATAACTTTTCCCCGTTTTGGATTGTCACATGTTTCAGAATAATTTCTTATATTTGGATAGAATTTTTAGAGTTATAAAGTGATTGCTCATATATTAGGTGGAAAGACAAGAAATTGTCCATATCCATTCATTTAATGAATTAAAATGGCAATTTTGTATGGTTCAAACATTGACTTTAAAATTTTAATAAGTTTTTTTGCTCTCTTCCTACCCTCCTGTAAGCACTGCCTCTCACATCACCCTCATCTCCAAACATGTGCACTAATATAACCAGAGACTAATGTTGCCAGGGGCTCTCAATTGAGAAAGAGACACATGCCATGAATTTTTACTTACTCCCTCCTTGATCATTAACTCACCTTTTGCCCCCTTCTATGTAGATTCTCAAAATGACTGTTAAATGACTTTACACAAAAGTTTTAATACTAAAATGAGCAACATATTCCCTCTCCTACAGATATTTCCCCTGGTCCTTGCCGGTCATTAATTCAATATAATAAATTTCTAATCAATCTCAAAACTAGTATTTGAGTACAATGATGGTGCTTCTTGCAATGATGTCACATATTTCCCATAAAGTGCTGTAATGTTTATTCTGCTGTATTGAAGAGTTCTTATAGACCACTCCTTTTCTCTCTAGATCCTTTCTCTCATGATCTCCATGCTTCCCCATTTTCTTCCACTCTCTTTTCTGTCTCTTTCTCATTATCTCTTTTTAATTTTAATTTTTGTGGGTACATAGTAGGCATATATAGTTATGGGGTGCATAAGATATTTTGGCACCAGCATGCAATGTGTAATACTAACATCATGGAAAATTGGGTCTCCATCCACTCAAGCATTATCTGTGTTACAAACAATCCAATTATACTATTTTAGTTATTTTAAAATGCACAATTAAGTCATTATAGACTATAGTCACCCTGTTGTGTTATCAAATACTAGGTCTTATTTATTCTTTCTATTTTTGGTAACAATCAACTGTCCCCACCTCTTCCTCAACCTCCGACTACATTTCCCAGCCTCTGGTAACCATCTTTCTACTCTCGATTTCCATAAGTCCAATTGTTCTGATTTTTAGCTCACACAAATAATTGAGAACATGCAATGTTTGTCTTTCTGTGCCTGGCTAACTTCACTTAGCATAATGACCTCCAGTTTCATTTATTTATTTACTTATTTATTGCAAATAACAGGATCTCTTTCATTTTTTATAGCTGAATAGTACTCCATTGTGTATATGTCCCACATTTTCTTTATCCATGTATCTATCGATGGACACTTAGGTTGCTTTCAAATCTTGGCTGTTGTTAACGGTAGTTCAACAAATATGGAAGTGCAGGTATCTATTCAATATACTGATTTCCTTTCCTTAGGGTACATACTCAGCAGTGGGATTACTGAGTCATATACCTCTATTTTCACTTATTTTTATATAGGAAGCTCCAAAATGTTTTCCATAGTGGTTGTACTGATTTACGTTCCCACTAACAGTGTATGGAATTCCTTTTTCTCCACATCCTTGCCAGAATTTGTTATTTATTTCCTGTCTTTTGGATATATGCCATTTTAACTGAGGGGAGATAATATCTCACTGTAATTTTGACTTACATTTTTCTGATGACCAATTATGTTGATAACCGTTTTTTATGCCTGTTTGTCATTTGTTTGTAGTTTGTATACTTTTCAGAAATGTCAATTTAAGTCTTTTGCTCATTTCTTAATCAGATTTTTTATTTTTTTCCTATAGAGTTGTTTGAGTTCCTTATATATTCTGGTTATTAATCCCTTGTCAGATGAGTAATTTGCCAATATTTTTCCCTCTGGGTTATCTAGTCATTTTGTTGATTGCTTTATTTGTTTTGCAGAAGCTTTCAAACTTGATGCGATCGTATTTTCTGACGTTTTACTTTTGTTGCTTGTGCTTCTGCAGTATTGCTCAAAATATTTTTGCCTAGACCAGACCAATGTCTTGCAGATTTTCCCCAAAATTTTCTTGTAGTAGTTTCATAGTTTGAGGTTTTAGATTTTTCTCTTCAATCCATTTCATTTTGATTTTGTATATGGTGAGACATAGGGGTTCTAGTTTCTTTCCTCTGCATATGGATGACTGATTTTCCCAACATCATTTCTTTTGAAGACACTATGTTTTTCCCAGTGTATATTCTTGGCACCTTTGTCTAAAATGAATTTATTTTAGAGATATGGATTTGTTTCTGGGTTCTCTATTATTTTCCACTAGTCTATGTGTCTGTTTTTATGCCCGTACCTTGTTGTTTTGGTTACTATACCTCTTTGTATACTTTGACATTAGGTAATGTTATACCTCCAGTTTTATTAATTTTGCTCAAGATAGCTTAGGCTATTCTGGGTCTTTTTAGTTCAATACAAATTTTAGGAGATTTTTTTTTCTATTTCTGTTAAGAATGTCATTGTTATTTTGATAAGGATTGAATTCAATCTGTAGGTTTCTTTGGTACTATGGACATTTTAACAATATTGGTTTTTTAAATCAAATTTCCTGGAAGCAAAATTTATCCAATAATGTTATTTTAACTTCAAAACAATCTCAGAAGTTGACACCATTATTCTCATTTTAGAGTTAAAGAAAGTTCAGGTACATGAAATTTAAATAAATTGTCTAAGGTCACCAACTAACAAGTAATAAAATCATAATTCTAATTCAGCTATGTAGCATTCCAAAACTCACATAATTAACCAGCATAATATATTGAAAGATGAAAATTCTTGTCCCTGCCCACCAGGAGTTTGTAGTCTACTGTACTGTAAAATGTAACTACTAGCAATGTGTGGTTAATTAAATTTATATTACTTAACATTAGTAACATTAAAAATTCAGTTTCTCAGTCACATCATATGCATTCCACGTGTACAATAGCCAATATATTAGTTTTATTGCCGCTCAGTATAGTAACTATATTATAGGGACTACTGTATTGGACAGTGCAATTTAAATCATTTCTGTCATCATAGCAAGTTATATTGGAGAATATTTGTCTATAGGATATGCACACAGTTAAATATAAACTATTGCACGTACTAAAATGGATGAGCAAAGTGCTATGTAGAGATTTAATAGTAAGACTGATTCTTACTGATATAATTTTTTAAATGTTCGTGAAAGATGTTCTGAGGTTTATAAACATATTTAGAGAAATTTGACAAGAGAGGTTTTGTTTGTTTTGTTTCCTGAGGTATTTCCAACAACTAGAATAAGACCTGGCATATCATAGGTGCTCCATAAATATTTCTAATGCATGCCTGAATTAATTCATAAATTAGAGAGCCCTGCTAGTAAACAAAGCTACTATTCTTTTTTAACAAAAACATAGAGAAACAAAACAGCAGTTTGGTTTGTTTGTTTGTTTTTGTTTTTGCTTTTGGAAACAATGAGTATGGCCAGCACAGAATCTGGGAAAAAAATATAATAAGAAAGGAGGCTGTAAGGGAGAATGGAAGCCAGACCATGGAGAGACTTCTAATCATCAGTAAACGGTCATCTCCAAACTCCACATGTTCAAACTCCAACTAGCACTCTTCTCTGAAGGCATTCCGTCTTCTCTATTCTCTATCTTTGTTACCCAGTTAGAGTTCTCCAAATCAGAAATTTGAAGGTTATCTTAAACGCTTCACCTCTAACTCAACTCACATCCTACCTCCAATCAGTCCCCAAGTCATTTCATTTTTATTTTTCAAATCTCTGATAGATCTACCTCTTCTCCTTTCACACCACTGCTTCCAAAATTTAGGCCTTTATTGCTTCTTAACTGAATCACCGAAGCAGGCTTCTAGTTGGTTTTTCCACCTTCAGTCTTTTCTAGTCCATTTTTCACATTCTAAGATCTATCATTTTGAAAAACCAATCTATGCATGTAAGGATTCTGTTTAAACCCATGGTGTTGTACTTAAGTCTCAGGAATTGGACAAGGAATTGGATAATTCCTTGCCCACTTTCCCAAACTGATCACCAGTCACCTCTTTATTGTATTCTGTCTCCTTTGAGACAACAGAACCAGTAACATTTCCTATGTGCTTCAAGCCTTTTGAGACAAATATACTTTGTTTTGCCCCAAAGTGGTTCTACTGACAGCTGATGTAACACCTTAGCTCTTGTCTTCTTAGTTTAAAATAATTTTGAAAAGAGACACACAGCAAAAGAAGTGCAGCATAGACTAATTTATTGCAAAGGAAAAATGATATTTTGTAAGTTAGGTGCAGAATAGACAGTACCTTGAGACAGAGAATTCAAGGTAGGCTGTGCGTAAGGACGAGACAGCAAAGAGTGGCATCAGGGAGACTACCTTTGTGGGAGTGTTACATGATTATTCATAAGGAGGTGGGAAAGGGGTGTTACTAGTAAGCATGTTCTGGGTGTTCCTCTGGGTACACCCCAGGAGTTTTTTGTTTTTTGTGTTTTTTTTTTTAATAAGGAGCAAAGGGTTACAAAATGTGCATGCTTTCTAGAGGGGAAAGTCACTTCTAAAGATAGCTTTGCTTGAATGAACTCAATTACAGTGTGAATACTGAGGCTTATTTTATTGACTGTAAGGTCACCACAGTTACTGCATTCTAAGAACGTGGATATTTCCTTGACTACCTATTCTGCCTCAGTTCCATCACTTGTAATGAATGAACTCTCTCATCTTTTTTGAGAAGACTTAATAAGTTATTACAACTTAGTTAAACTATCATCAACTCTGTAAAGATCTACCTAATTCCCTCGCCTTGTTCCTCCTCCTCCCATTCTTTACCCCCAGGTTCTAGTAACCCTCTCTCCTCTGTAGTCACACAGTATCCTAAGTATATTTACATTGTGGCACCTAAAGTACTACTTTTTCATCAATATCTTCTTTCCCCATTCATTGTGACTTCCTTGAAGGCAGTAATTTTGACATTTTTTTCTTTTGCATCTCCTTGATTTCTAGCTCAGAGAAAGCTCTCAATAACTGATTTTAAGATGAGTTAATTTTACCTTGCATGCAACTGGAAGTCATAAAATATTTTGAACAATAGAATAACATCATAACTGTGATTCAGGAAGATTATTCTGGTAGCATTGAGAAGAATGGGTTAAATGCCTAAGACAAAGTGAGTAGGGCTGGGCGCAGTGGCTCTCGCACTTTGGGAGGCCGAGGTGGGCAGATCACGAGGTCAGGAGTTCAAGACCAGCCTGGCCAAAAGAGTGAAACGCCATGTCTACTAAAAATACAAAAATTAGCTGAGTGTGGTGGCATGTGCCTGTAGTCCCAGCTACTTGGGAGGATTAGGCAGGAGAATTGCTTGAACCCAGGAGGCAGAGGTTGCAGTGAGCTGAGACCACGCCATTGCACTCCAGCCTGGGTGACAGAGCAAGACTCCATCTCAATAAATAAATAAATAAATAAATAAATAACAAATAAACAAATAAATAAAAATAAAAAAGGCAAAGTGAGTTTACTAACACACCTGAAAATTAGCATTAAGGTAAATTTGCTTCAAAATGAGCTTTCCTATTATCAATAACAGTTTAGGAATTTTTTTAAAAAGCTTTTAATATTTGTATGTGGTCATCCCGTTAAATGTCAAGGGAGGTTAAACTCATGCTTTTAACAATACTTTGCAGATACGGCACCTGGTAAACACAAAACTATGATGAAAAATTAAGTTTCCTTTTAAGAAGCAGCTAGTTTCTGAAGCAACAGCTTACTGATTAAAACTTCCCAAACACACACTGGATATACAGACACACCCACACAGGCATAAAGGAGTTAATAGTGTCTACCAAGAAGATAAGCTGTGGTTCTCAAGGGAATAATCAGTTGGTAGGATTTATGACACTCCTGCATTCTGTAAAGAAGTCCTGACATTGGTCTGGTTGAGAAAGGTGTGGGAATTACAAAGATCTCAGCAGTTCCATGTGAGCACTGTGCTTGGAAAATGTGGGTCTAGTGTTAATGATCATTCAGGGGAGAGAAGAAGAAACACACTGTTGATTTTGTTATTTTTGCTGGTATATGAATGAAATTGGCTTCTTCTTTTGATGAGTTAGGTTTGTGAACAAACTGATTAGGTATGCAAAACAAGGGACATAAACTGGGGGTAGGTCTAAACATGTAATATGCTAACTCTGCATTCAGTATGAAGAATTTTTTTTTAAATTTTATATGTAAGAATGTATTTTTGTATGTTTCCTGTGCACCGTACTGATGTATGTATGATTTTAGTTTTATACAAATTTAAGTTATTTCCTCTAATGACTTTTCTTGTAATACACACACACACACACACACACATATGAAATGCCTTAGGCTCAAATATAATTTTTATGCCAAAGAGATATATTTTGGGGTGACATATTTTGGTTTTCTTCACTAGAGTGAAAAAACATAATACATTAAAAGAGAATACTAAACATGATTTTATGCCAATGAATTAGATAAAATGGACTATTTTCTTTAAAAATTTCATAACTGACAATATAAAATAGAAAAGTGAATACAATTATAAACAATAAAGACCTGAATCAGTGGTTCACAATCACACACATACACACACACAAACGCACACATACACATATGCACACACCAGGCCCAGATTATTCTATCTGGAAAATCCATGGCTTACATGTTTTCCTGTTTTATTGTAACATAATTTATAAACCATGAAATTCACCTTTTAAAGTATGAAAGTCAATGTTTTTATACTCGCAAGGTTTTGCAACCATCACTTCTATTTAATTTCAGACTATTTTTATCACTCTAAAATAACTTCATATTTGTTAGCACTCACTCTCCATTCTCCTCTACCCTCAGTCCCTATCAATCACTAATCTGTTTTCTGTCTCTGTGGATTTTCCTATCCTGGATATTTCATAAGAATGGAACCACATAATATGTGAGTTTTGTTACTTACTTCTTTCACTTAATGTTTTTAAAGTTTATTCACATGGTAGACTGCATCAGTACTCCATTTCTTTTAATGGCTGAATAATATTCCATTTTATGTAGAGACCACATTATATTTAGAAGTTCATCAGTGAATGGACATTTGAGTTGTTTTCATTTAATGGTTAATGTTTTCATTTAATGGCTGTTATGAAGTACAAACTTTCATGCAGACATATTTTTTATTGTCTTGTATATCTGTGTGGGAATGAGATTGTTAGGTTCCTATAAAAATTGCCAATTTGTTTAACAAAGTGGTCATACCATTTTACCAGCTCACCAGCAATGTGTGAGAATTTCAGTTTCTCCAAATCCTCACCAACACTTTTTATTATTTGTCTGCTTGTTTATAGCTATTCTAGTGGATGTGAACCAGTATCTCATTGAAGTTTTGATTTGCATTTTTCTGATGCCTAATGATGTTGAGCATCTTTTCATGGGCATGTTGGCCATTTGTATATCTTCTTTGGAGAAATGTCTCTTCAACTCATTTGTGCATTTTTAAATTGGGTCATCTGTCTTTTTATTGTTGAGCTGTAACAATTATTGTTATATTCTTGATATTAAACCCTTATCATATATATGCTTTATATGCTTTTTAATATACATTTTGCATACATTTTTCCATTTTGTGAGTTTTTTCACATACTAGATAGTATCCTTTGGAGCACAAAAGTTTTTTTATTTTGATAAGCTCCAATGTTTCTATTTTTTTTTTTTCCTTCACTGTTGCCTCCGTATTTAAGGAACCAATGCCAAATTCAAGGCCATAAACAGTTAACCATTTCTATCTATTAATTATATTTTTAGCTCTTAAATTTATGTTTTAACCTATTTTGAGTTAAATTTTACATATGGAATGAGGGAAAAGAAGAATTTGTGTTTTACAAGTGGCTACTTAGTTGCCCTATTGCCATTTGTTGTAAAGACTATTTTTTTCTCCATTAAATGGTCTTGGCACATTTATTAAAACACAATTGGCCATAGATGTATGAGATTCTCTGGATTCTTAATTCTGTTCTATTGATCTATATATCTATACTAATGCTAGTACCATAGTGTTTTTATCTTTGTAATTTTGTAGAAAGTTTTGAAATCAGGAAGTGTGAGTCCTCCAAATTAGTACTTTTTCAAAATTGTGTTGGCTATTTTCGTTCCCTTGCACTTCCATGCAGATTTTAGGCTCAGCTTTTCCATATTGTGATTGATTTATAGATCAATTTGGCTAACACTGTAAACAATAACAAATCTTCCAATTTCAGAACATGGATGACTTCCTCATTTATGTAGGTCTTCAAATATCTTTAGTGATGATTTGTAGTTTTCGGTGTTCAAGTCTTGCAATTATTTTGTTACATTTCATTCTAATGACTTTATCCCTTTGATATCATTATAAAATGAATTGTATTGTTAATGTCATTTTCACTGTTTTCATTGGCCATGTATAAAAATAGCATTGAGTTTTACACATTGATCTTCTATCCTGCAACATTGATACATTTATTTACTAGCTCTAATAGCTTTTTGTTGCTGTTGTTGATTCCTTAAGATTTTCTAAATATAAGACAATGTCATCTGCAAATAGAGATAATTTTACTTCCTCCTTGGCAATATGGATGGATTTTAGTCCTCTTTCTCGCCTGATCGCCCTAGATAAATTATCCATTACAATGAGGAATAGCTGTGCTAAAAAATGATATTTTGCTTTATTCCTTGTCATAGGAATAAATTATATTCTATTCTATTAATGCAGTGTATTATATTAATTGTTTTTTGCTTTTTGGTTGTTTAAACAACCTTACATTCCTTGGATATATCTCCTTTGGCCAAAATGTATACTCTTTTTAAAAAATGTTGTTAGGTATAAGTTGCTAGTTAAGTGATTCAGAACATGCCATTCCAAAATACACCACTTGGGAATATTGATTATTTTGAGCTGAAGGCACTTGAGAAATAGCAAGGGCAGGAAGGGCTCTCTGACCTCTCATTTGTTTGTTTGTTTGTTTGTTTGCTTGCTTGTTTGTTTTGGAGGTGCAGTCTTTCTCTATTACCCAGGCTGGAGTACAGTGGCGCTATCTCCGCTCACTGGCTCACTGCAACCTCCGCCTCTCGGATTCAAGCGATTCTCCTGCCTCAGCCTCCAGAGTAGCTGGCACTACAGGTGCATGCCACCACATCCTGCTAATTTTTCTTATTTTAGTAGAGACGGAGTTTCACCATTTTGCTAAGGCTGATCTCGAATTCCTGAGCTCAGGCAATCTCCCCATCTCGGCCTCCCAAAGTGCTAGGATTACAGGCATGAGCCACCGTGCCTGGCCTCTGACCTCCCATTTCTACTTAAAAGCAGTTCATACCATTTCTCTTGAGAAAGGCGTCCTCCTTGTACCAGGAAGAGAACATTCTTATCACCAGATACTTGGAGTCAACACCAGAATAGACCTGTACAAACAAACTTAATAAAACAACCTTTATATTCATTGGTTTCGGCCATATTTTCAGCCATTTTATACTTACTGTCTAACAATTACTGCCCCTAGCCCAAGACCCTTGTCTTGTCACATCCCCAAAATGTATCATTCTCTGTATAAAAATATAGATAAGCTTTTGTGCCTAATGGTTTCTTCTACTCTTCATTTCCTTTCTGAGGACTCCCATGTAACTGTAAAAAAATGTTAAATAAATTTGTATGCTTTTCTCCTGTTAATCTGTCTTATGTTCATTTAATTCTTATGCCAGCCACAGAACCTAAGAGTGTACAATGAGTTTTCCACCCCAAACTATTATTATGTAAACAATTTTGTGTCTTTATGAGAGATACTGTTGTCTAGTTTTTCTCTTTTTGTGATGTCTTTGTCTAGTTTTGCCATTAGATAATAAGGGTCTCATAGAATAATTTGGAAAGAGCTCCCTCCTTTTCTATTTTATTTTTTGAAGAGTCACAAATTTGTTTTGGAGTTTCATAAAGAAGCAAAGGTTTATTTTAAATATCAAGGACAGTGCCTGGTACATAATTGAACAGCCTTGTCCCAAACACAGTAATTAACCCAAAATAATTTATGAAGTCAGTGAAACAATATTTACATTTTCTTTTCTTTTCTTTTCTTTTTTTTTTTTTTTTTTGAGACGGAGTCTCGCTGTGTTGCCCAGGCTGGAGTGCAGTGGCCAGATCACAGCTCACTGCAAGCTCCGCCTCCCGGGTTTACGCCATTCTCCTGCCTCAGCTTCCCAAGTAGCTGAGACTACAGGCACCCGCCACCTCGCCCGGCTAGTTTTTTGTATTTTTTAGTAGAGACGGGGTTTCACCGTGTTAGCCAGGATGGTCTCAATCTCCCGACCTCGTGACCCGCCCGTCTCGGCCTCCCAAAGTGCTGGGATTGCAGGCTTGAGCCACGGCGCCCGGTCAATATTTACATTTTCTTTATAATATAAACCTGTAATGATAATGTGTCTGGCTCTTGTACTGAACATTAAAGTTTTCAGTGCATGCTTACATCTAGTGTCTTATTTTTATCTTCATATGTTCATCTTAGGAAAAGTAGAGCAGTTTCTAATTTTGTTGTATTATTTTTTACTTTTTTACTATGACCTTTCTAGAGGGTCCTTGCCCTAAATCCAAGACTGGCTCTTCAATTTTGCCTTACCCTGTGTCATATCTGGGCCCAAATGATGTTAAGTAATGGAAGGAGATGTACAAATCATAATACTGGAGAATCAGACAGCAAGCATTCAGCAACAAAGAGATATGTTGTGATGTAGTGTCAGTGGCTAAAAAGCAAGGAAATGAAAGGAGGGAAAAAAAGAAGTAAAGCTTTATAACCTATTTTATTAGACTAGGTTTATGTCAATGCCAAACCAAACAAGTAAAACCTGTGAAGGAAAAAATCATAGGTCACTTCATTTTGGAATATAAATAAGTTTAAAATCCTTAGTAAAATAATAACGAAATTAATCAAGCAATTAAGATATATGAACAAATTGGATTCTTCTTAAATGTCAAGGATGTTTTCACATTAATGACCTACTTCCATAATTAACCACATTTACAGGTTAAAGGAGTAAGAGAAATTGACAAAAAATTAATAACCCATTTATAATTTTAACACAAAGGCATAGCAAATAAAGAAAGGAATGAGAATATCCTTAAGCTGATAGAGTATATCTTCTAGGGGATATTGAATGAATTTCCCTTTAAAGCAGAACGAGAAAATCATCTTGTCTATCATTTTTCTATGTAACACTGAACTAAAAAATCTTCGTTGGTGAAGCAAGATAATTTTTTTTAAAGAGAAAGAAGGGATACATTTAAGGATTGGAGGAAAAAACTACCATTCCTTGCAGATTAAATAGTCATCTAGATTAAGAAAAAGTTCAGGAGACTTAAAGGCTATTTGAAATGTTCAGGGAGCATAAGAAATTGATAAATACAATTATTAAAATATAAAACTCATCTGAGTTTCTATGCACCAAAAATAAACAATAAAGTTTCCTTTTATAATAGAAACCAAAAATACATGGTACCAGGGAATAAAACTTAAAAATTGAGCAAAGTATTTTGGGATAAATTATAAACATATAGTAAAAGATATAATGTAAAACTTAATGGAGTGATACACTATTTACTTGGAAGGAAAGACAACATGACATACATGACAATAATATTTTATATCAATGCAGTTCTCCTCACAATTCTAAAAAAAATTTTGAAAACTGACAAACATAAAATTTTACTTATAGATCCAAAAATATATGTAGATATATAAAAATTAAGAATGGACAGCATAATTTTGAAAAAAGGGAGATATATCTTATAATACTCAAAGCTATTATAAATATTGTATAAGGAATATGTTATTATCACAGGGATGTACATTTTCCAGTGAACACAATATGAGCCTGTACATATACAGAAACCTGATATATAAAAGTAAAGGATATTAAAATAAGTACAGAACAATACAAATCTTTCAATAAATGATACAGGGACAGTGAATTACATATATAAAAATATTACTATTCATTTTATATCTTCCACTAGGAAAAATATAAATCTCAGATTTAGTAAAGATTTAAATATAAAAAGCAAAATTGCAAAACTTTTAAAGAAAGTTGAGATAGCATCTTTCACTTCAAGATGGAAATAGATTTTTATATATAACACACACAAAAGACTTACATCTATTAAAAATGAGTAATACATTAGCTATGTTAAGCCTTTTAATACAACAAAATTAAGCCCTTCTGTACAGCAAATGAACTATAAAGAATATTAGAAAAACATCTTTCATATCAGAAGAATTATTTGCAATACATCTATCTGACAAAGGGTTAGTATCTAGAATAATTTTAAACATCACAAAAAAATAAGAATCATAAAAATTCAAAAGGAAAGACAAAAGGGTGTGTAATTTCCCAAAAGTGAAGAATTTGGGTGGCTAATATATATGTAAAGACATGCTGAAACACATGAAAAATCAGAAAATCGTGTATTAAAAAATGAGACATATATATCAGATAAGAAAATACAAAAATCCCACAATATCAGGTATTTGCAACGTTATGTAGATAATGAGATGCTTACACACCTTTGGTAGGTGTGTAAATATGCACAAGTCCTTTGGAGAGTAAGGCAATAATAGCTAGTAATGAAAAAAATGAGCATACCTAGCAATTTCAATGCAAGTTATGCATTAGAGAAGCTCTCATACATGTCCACATGGAGACATTTACAGAGTAAAACTGTAGCACTTAAACGTTTTTAAAAAGAAAATATAATTTTAATCAAGAAAGTGGATCATGGGACACTTGTAAAATTGAGTACTATAAAACAAAAACCCACACATAATTTTAAAAAGCATGTGGATAAATGTCATAAAGTTGAATAAAAATGTTAAATTGTTGAATTACAAGTGCAGAATGATTCTAATTACATAAAGTTTAAATAATGTTTTGGGATACATCAATATGTTATTAAAATACAAAAACATGCTTGAAAATCATGAATATCAAATTGAAATAGTGGTCACTTCTAGAAGGGGAGGAAGGAGAATGTGATTTTGGGGGTGTATGCTGACAAACTCCAAAGATTTGTTTATGAAAAGCAAGGATCAGAAACAAAGATGGCAAAAAAATTGTCATGACAAAACTGGTTGTAATATATCTAAGTAGGTTTTATATTATACTTTAAGATTTTCTGTACATTCGTAACAGTTAATTTTGGGGATGGTGACTCAAAGATAGACTCTATCTGGGATGAATGAGTGGTGTACTTGTGACATTAGGCGAGATACAGAATAAGGGAAGTAGAGCAGGTTTTGGAAGCAAGATGATGAATTTAATCTTAGTCATGTTTGGTTTGAGGGCCTTGTAGAATGTAGGATGAGAACACCAAGCACTTAAGTTAGAAGTTAAGTCCTGAATATGGTGTCGGTGCAGCAACTGGGGCTAGAGATAGATCTTTGATATTCATAGCCTGTATGTCTCTGATGAAATCACATCCTTTTATTCAAAAGGAAAGACAAAAGGATGGGGATACTGCATAGAATGAGGCAGTCAGTTTTCTGAGAGCAGAGCTGTAGGAAAATTAATTTTTAAGGAATGAATAGGGAAAGTAGGTCCACAAAAAGCAGGAAGGAATAACTTTCAAAATTATTAGGACTCAGAGACAGTTGTTTTGCAGGAGTCAGTGGAGCAGAGAGTGTTAAAAACAAGTGGTCAACTCTTAACTAGCAGAGATGGCCAGGCCAATTAAGACTAAGAAGTACTTTCTTTGATTGTGTGAGAGGCGAAATGGCATCAATTAGTGTTTGTGTAAATATCATCTGTTGCAAATCAAAGTAATTTGGGAAAGTTATGTGTTACTCTGTACTGGTTAGTTACAAACTTTTCAGAGTTACAATGATCTGATGTTTTAAAACGCTGCTAAAATATATGAGCCATTATCATTAAATAAGTTTAAATAATTTATTTTCAACTATCTTTGAGACTTTTTCGGTCACGTTATTTCACATCCTGAGAATCATTTGAGTCCATTTAATTACCATTCCATTGGTAATCACATAAGACAAAGTTACTGTTATTTCTTGCCTAGACAGCAATTAATGGGCACCCAATGCATCTTCCTGCATTAACCATTGACTCTTCTCTAATTCATCTCCCACACTGGAGAAGAATGATGCTGATGCCTGGAATGTGTGCCCCTCTCCCACTTCCAGTTATCTTTTATATGTTATTTCAATTTGAGCTTGAATGTCACCTCTTCAAGGAAGCCCTCTTTAATCACTAGATATATTCCATGTTTTCATAGCATCCCACACCTTTCTTTTCAATTTTGAGATAAAAGTAGACCCATATTCTGTTGTAAGAAATAATACAGAGTGTACCTATACTGGATTTCTCCCAATCCTAGCATCTTGCAAAACTATGGCACCACAGCACAATCAGGATGTTCACATTGACAGAGTCAAGATGGATCAAGTATTAATCTGTTTTTACACTGCAAATAAGACATACCTGAAAAGGGATCATTTATAAAGAAAAGAGATTTAATTGACTCACAGTTCCACATGGCTGGGGAGGACTCACAATCAGAGTGGAAGCTGAATGAGAGCAAATTTTTGTCTTACATGGTGGCAAGCAAAAGCGCTTGTGTAAGGGAACTCCCCTTTATAAAACCATGAGATCTCATGAGACTTATTCACTATCATGAGAACATGAGCATGGGGAAGACCTGCCCCGATGATTCAATTACCTCCCACCAGTCACTTCCATGACAGGTGGGAATTATCGGAGCTACAATTCAAGATGACATTTGGGTGGGGACACAGCCAAACCATATCAGATAACATTTCCATCACTACAAGGATATTTCTTTTTGCCCTTTTATTCCCACACCCACTTCCTTTTGACCCTCCTCACCTCCCCAACCCCTGGCAGACTAACCCGTCTACACTTCCATAATTTTATTATTTCTAAAAATGTTGCATAAATGGAGCCCTAAAATATGTAAACTTTAGATATCTATTTTTTTCACTGAGCATAATTCCCTGGAGGTTCATCTGATCAGTTATGCATATAAATAATTTTTCCTTCTTATTTCTCAGTAGTGTTTGAAGCCTTACAGCATTGTACAAAGTTTATAATCATTCTTTAGTGTGATTATTTGCTTAATGGTTGTGTCTCTAACTAGACTGAATACTCCATTAAGGCAGGTTTAATTTCTCTTAGACATATCCTTATGTCTCCATCACTTAGTACACTACAGTAATTTGTTAAATACTGAATGATGAAAGGATTTATTGAGATTACTAGTAGATGCCTCAGAGTACATGAAACCAGAATTAGGCATTATTGCTATGTAATGACTTCTACATTGTGTATATTTTGCTAACGTATAAATGTATTTATTGAATAATTATTTACTATGTATCAGGTATTGTTCTAAGTACTGGAAATACAACAGCAACAAATGAAAACAACCAAAAAGTTCCCTGCCCTCTGGAACTCACATTCTAGTCTGGGGAACTAAATAATCTTAAACATAAATTATATTATATATTTAAATATTGATTATCGATCCCCCTTCCATGTAGACAAAGCATGGGAAGGAGAGAAAAAGTGAAGGAATGATCGTTATGGATAGTCAGGATGACCTCACTGAGAAGGTAACATTTGACCAAAGGTTATAGAAAGTGAGGAGATAAATCATTTGGGTATCTGGGAGAAAAGCATCTAACCAGAAGGAACAGAAAGTGAGGGGTCTTCCTAGAGTGACTGAATAAGAAAGTACTAGAATATCACTGAGCTGAATGACTGAGGGGAAAGCAGCAGGAGATGAAGTCAAAGAAGTAATAAAGAGCTTAGACCTGGGCTGCCCAATATGGTAGCCACTGGCCATAGGTGGTTGCTGAATATTTGAAATGTGATCTGATTTTAAAATGACCAAAAGATCAAAATAAACGTTTCCCAAAAGAAGATGTATAAATGTTAAACAGGCATATGAAAAGGTGCTTAATATCATTGATCAGCAGAGAAATGCAAATAAAAACTCCAATGAGATATCATCTCGCCCTAGTTAAAATGGTTTATCTCCAAAAGACAGGCAATAACAAATGCTGGCAAGGAGGTAGAGAAAAGGGAACTCTTGTACACTGTTCGTGGGAATGTAAATTAGTACAACAACTATGGAGAACAGTTTGAAGTTTCCTCAAAAAACTAAAACTAGAGTTGCCATACATCTAGCAATCCCACTATTGAGTATATACCCAAAAAAAGGAAACGTAGAGACCTGTATAACAAAGTGACATCTACACTGTCATGCTTGTTGCAGCTTTGTTCACAATAGTCAAGATTTGGAAGCAAACTAAGTGTTCATCCGCAGATGAATGGGTGAAGAAAATGTGGTACATATACACAGTAGAATATCATTCAGCCATAAAAAGACTGAGAAACTGTGATCTGCAATAGCATGAATAAAACTGTAGCATAATACGTTAAGTGAAATAAACAAGACCCAGAAAGACACATTTCACATATTCTCACTCATTTGTGGGAGACAAAAATGGAAACAATAGAATTGATGGAAATAGAGATTAGAATGATAGTTACCAGAGGCTGGAATATGTAGTGAGGGGGTAAGGGGAAAGAGAAGAGGGTTAATAGGTACAGAAAATAGTTAGAAAGAATGAATAATATCTAGTATTTGACAGCATAACAGAGTGAGTATAGTCAGAATAATAATTTAATTGTACATTTTTAAGTAACTTAAAAGTACAGTTTGATTCTTTGTGATACAGAGAATAAAGGCTTGAGGTCATGGACACCTCATTCACGCTGATTTGATTATTACATATTGCGCACTTGGATCAAAATATCCCATATATCCCATAAATATATACACCTACTATGTCCACACAAAAATTAAAAATACAAAAATGTGTTTAGTTCAAATTGAAATGTACTGTTAATGTTAAATACACATCAGAATTTGAAGACTTAGTATGAAAAGGAGAATGTAAAATATTTCATTATTAATATTTTTATATTGATTATGTGATAAGGTAATGCTTTGTGTATATTGCATTAAATTTATCAAAAATTATATTGTCCATTTTTTAACTTCTTTTTTTTTTTTTTGAGACAGGGTCTCACTCTGTTGCCCAGGCTGGAGTGCAGTGGCACAATGTTGACTCAACTGCAAGCTTTCCCTCTGGAAATCAAACAATCCTTCCACTTCAGCCTACCAAGTAGCCAGGACTACAGGCATGCACCAACATGTCTGGGTAATTCTTGTATTTTCTGTAGAGACAAGTTTTGCCATGCTGCCCAGGCTAGTCTCAAACTCCTGCACTCAAGCGATCTGCCTTGGCCTTTCAAAGTGTTGGGATTACAGGCATCAGCCACTGCACCAAGCCTTTTTTATTTATTTAATGTGGCTATTTGAACATCTGAAATTACATAATTTCTCACATTAGATTTATTTGGGAGAATGTATGACTATATCTTATAGCTCCTCATATTCAACTTTAAAAGATTTGTATTTTACTCTGAAGTTTGAGGCTGTTGAAAATTATTGAATAGAGGAATAGGTTGTCTAATTTGAACTTTTCAAGAATTATCTGGGTTTATCCGTTGACAATAGACTATAAGGGTAAAGAAGAAGCTATAAGGGATACTAGTTATGAGGGCGTTTCCCCAATTCACACAAGAAATGATGGTGCTTTGGGTTGGTTTGGTAGTGGTGAATTTGATGGGAACTGGTTAGATTCTGAATGTATTTTGAAAACAAAACAAAAATATTTCATGACATATTGGATGATGCTGAGTATGAGAAAAAGTCAAAGATAACGTTTTTGGCCTGAGCAACCAGAATAATTGAATTACATCAGTGAAAACAAGACAAGCTGCAAGTGGAACAGATTTGGAGAAGAATACCAAGAGTCTGGATTTGAATGTATCAAGTTTGAGATGATTATTATATATTAAAATTGACATCTTGCATAGGTAATTTGATATAGAAGTCTGGATTTGAAGAAAAAGACCTAGGAGGGAAATAAACATTTTGTAGTAATTAGCATATAGATGGTATGTGAAGTTTTTTGAAATTGGATGTGTCCAACAAAAGAGTTAATGTAATTAGAGCAAATAAAGATCTAATAAATGAGCCTCAGAGCTTTCCAAATTTACGAAGTTATGGAGGAAAGAAACCCTTCAAAGAAAGTCTTCTTCTTCAAATGTATTTTCCTGCTTAAAAAAAAAAAAGTTTCCTTTTGTTATTGAACTTCCTTTTGTGAAATCGTTAGACATTCCCACTGCAGTTATTAAAGCATAAATTCTGCTTTCCTTTAATCCCTCTAGATTTCCTAGTTTTTAACTTTCATTTTAAGTTAAGGGGTACATGTGCAGGTTTGTTATATTGGTAAACTCCTTTCATGGGGGTTTGTTATACAGATTATTTCATTACCCAGATATTAAGCCTAGTACCCCTTAGTTATTTTTCTTGATCTGCTCCCTCCTCCTACCCTCCACCCTCCAGTAGGCCCCAGTGTCTGTTATTCCCCTGTATATTTCTATGTGATCTCATCATTTAGCTCCCACTTATAAGTGAATACATGCAGTATTTTAATTTCTGTTCCTGTGATAGTTTGCTAAGGATCACAGCCCCCAGCTCCATCCATGTTCCTGCAAAGGACATGATCTCATTATATTTTATGACTGCATAGGATTCCATGGTGTATATATACCACATTTTCTTTATTCAGTCTACCATTGATGGGCAGGCATTTAGGTTGATTCCATGTCTTTGCTATTGCGAATAGTGCTACCATGAACATGTGTGTGCATGTGTCTTTAAGATAGAACAATTTATATTCCTTGGGTATATACCCAGTGATGGGATTGCTGGGTTGAATGCTAGTTCTATCTTTCTGTCTGTTGTTTGTATATTTTTGTAAATTTAAGGTCTTTATAGATGCTGGAAATTAGATCTTTGTCAGATGCATAGTTTAAAAAAATGTCTCCCATTCTGTAGGTTGTCTGTTAACTTTATTGGCAGTTTCTGTTGCCGTGCAGAAGCTCTTCGATTATATTCCATTTGTCAATTTTTGCTTTTGTTGTAATTGCTTTTGGCATCTTCGTTATGAAATCTTTGCCCATTCCTATGTCTGGAATTATATTGCCTAGGTTGTCTTCCAGGGTTTCTATACTTCAAGGTTTTACATGTAAGTCTTTAATCCAACTTGAGTTAATTTTTGTATATGGTGTAAGAAAGGGGTCCAGTTTCAATCTTCCATCTATGGCTAGCCAGCTATCCCAGCACCATTTATTGAATAGGGAGGGAGTCCTTTTTCCATTACTTGTTTTTGTCAAGTTTGTTGAAGATCATAGGGTTGTAGGTGTCCAGTCTTATTTCTGGACTCTCTATTCTGTTCCATTGGTCTATGTGTCTGTTTTTGTGCCAGTACCATACTGTTTTGGTTACTGTAAACCTGTAGTATACATTGAAGTTGGGGTATGTGATGTGATGCTTCCAGCTTTTTTTTTTTTTTTTTTTTTTTTTTTTTTTTTTTTTTTTTTTTACTTAGGATTGCCTTGGCTATTTAGGCTCTTCTTTAGTTCCATATGAATTTTAAAATAGTATTAGTTTCTTTTTGTTCTCTAAAGAATGTTATTAGTATTTTGACAGGCATAGCATATAATCTATAAATTGCTTTGGGTAGTATGGCCATTTTTACAATATTGATTCTTCCTATTCATAAGCATGGAATGTTTTTCCATGTGTTTATGTCATGTCTGATTTCTTTGAGCAGTATTTTGTAGTTCTCCTTGTAGAGATATTTCACCATCCTGGTTAGATGTATTTGTAGATATTTTATTATTTTTGTGGCAATTGTGAATGGAACTGCATTCCTGATTTGCTCTCAGGTTGACTGTTGTTTGTGTATAGGAATGCCAGTCGTTTTTGTTCATTGATTGGGTATCCTGAGACTTTGTGAAAATTATTAATATTTACGAGCTGAAGGAGCTGTTGGGCAAAGACTGTGGGGGTTTTCTAAATATAGAATCATGTCATCCGCAAAGAGGGATAATTTGACTTCTTCTCTTCCTCTTTGGATGCCCTTTATTTTTTTCTTTCTCTCACCTGATTGCTTTGGCCAGGACTTCCAATACTCTGTTGAATAGGAGTGATGAGAAAGGACATCCTTTATTTGCACCAGTTTTCAAGGGGAATGCTTCCGGCTTTTGCCCATTCAGTATGATGTTGGTTGTGTTTTTGTCATAGATGGCTCTTATTATTTTGAGGTATGTTCCTTCAATACGTAATTTATTGAGAGTTTTTAACAAAAAGAAGTGTTGGAATTTTATCAAAAGTCTTTTCTGCATCTATTGAGATAATCATTTGGTTTTTGTATTTAGTTCTGTTTATGTGCTGAACTAAGTTTATTGATTGGCATATGTTGAACCAAATGTGCTTTCCAAGGATAACTTGCCTACTTGATCATGGTAGATAAGCTTTTTTGCTGTACTGCTGGATTTCGTTTGCCAGTATTTTGTTGAAGATTTTAGCATTAATGTTTATCAATGATATTGCACTGAAGTGTTTTTTGTTTGTTTGTTTTTTGGGGGTTTTTGTTTGTTTTTATCTCTGCCAGGTTTTGGTATCAGGATGATGCTGGTCTTATAGAATGAATTAAGAAGGAGTTCCTTCTTCTCAATTGTTTAAAATAGTTTCATTAAAAATGGTACATCTGGTAGACTTTGGCTGTGAATCCACCTTGTCCTGAATTTTTGTTGTTGTTGTTTTGTTAGTAGGCTACTTATTATAGATTCAATTTTGGAGCTCATCATTGGCGTGTTTAGGGATTCAATTTCGTCCTGGTTCTGTCTTGGGAGAGTGTGTGTGTCCAGGAATTTATTTATTTATTTTTTCTAGATTTTTCAGTATATGTGCATAGAGGTGTTCATAATGTTCTCTGATGATTATTTGTATTTATGTTGTGACAGCGGTAATATCCTGTTTGTCATTTCTAATTGTGCTTATTTAGACCTTGTCTCTGTTTTTTCTTTATTTGTCTAACTAGCAGTCTATCTACTTCATTAATGTTTTACAAAAAACAACTCCTGGATTCATTGATCTTTTGAATCAATTTTCATGTCTCAACTTCCTTCAGTTCAGCTCTGATTTTGGTTATTTCTTGTCTTCTGTTAGCTTTGAGGATGGTTTTCTCTTACTTCTCTAGTTCTTTTAGTTGTGATGATAGGTTGTTAAATTTCGATCATTCTAAGTTTTTGATATGGACCTTGTGATGGTTAATATTGAGTGTCAACTTAATGGATTGAAGGATGCAAAGTATCATTCCTGGGTGTATCTATTAGGGTGTTGCCAAAGGAGATTAATATTTGAGTCAGTGGACTGGGAGAGGCAGATCCACCCACAATGCGAGTGGGCACTATCTATTCAGCTGCCAGTAAAGCTAGAATAATGCAGGTAGAAGAAGGTAGAAGAAGCTGACTTGCTCATTCTTCTGAGCTTCATCTTTCTCCAGGGCTGGATGCTTCCTGTTGTCAAACATCAAACTCCAAGTTCTTCAGGTTTTGGACTCTTTGACTTACACCAGTGATCTGTCAGGGACTGTATTAGCCTGTTTTTACACTGCTAGTAAAGACATACCAGAGACTGGGCAATTTACAAAGGAAAGAAGTTTAATGGAGAACTCAGAGTTCCATGTGGCTGGGGAAGCCTCACAATTATGGTGGAAGGCAAGCGGGAGCAAGCCATGTCTTACATGGATGGCAGTAGGCAAAGAGAGAGCTAGTGAAGGGAAACCTCCTTTTTTGAAACCATCAGATCTCATGAGACTCATTCAGTATCATGAGAACAGTGCAGGAAAGACCCAACCACCTATAATTCAATCACCTCTTACCAGGCTCCTCCCAAGACATATGGGAATTGTGGGAGCTACAATTCAAGATAAGAATTGGGTGGGGACATAGCCAAAGCATATCAAGGAGTCTTGTGCCTTCAGCCACAGACTGAAAACTGCACTGTCACCTCCCCTACTTTTGCTGTTTTGGGACTCAGATTGGCTTCCTTGCTCCTTAGCTTGCCAAAAGCCTACTGTGGGACTTCATCTTGTTATCTTGTGAGTCAATACTCCCTAATATATACCCCTTCATATATACATCTATCCTATTACTTCTGTCCTTCTAGAGAACATTGACTAATATAAACATTTAATGCTATAATTTTCCCTCTTAACACTGCCTTAGCTGTGTTCCAAAGATTCTAGTATATTGTATCTTTTTTTTTTTCCATTAGTTTCAAAGAACTTCTAGACTTTTACCTTAATTTTATTATTTACCCAAAAGTCATTTAGGAGCAGGTTATTCAATTTCCATGTAATTGTTTATGGTTTTGAGATAATTTCTTAGTCTTGATTCCAAATTTGATAGTACTGTTGTCCAAGAGAGTGGTTGTTATGACTTCAGTCCTTTTGCATTTGCTGAAGAGTGTTTTTGTCTGATTATTTGATAGATTTTAGAGTATGTGCCAAGTGGTAGTGAGAAGAATGTATATTCTGCTGTTTTTGGATACAGAATTCTGAAGATGTCTATCAGGTCCGTTTGACCCAGTGCTGAGGTCAGGTCCTGGATGTCTTTGTTAGTTTTCTGTCTTGGTGATATGTCTAATACTGTCAGTGGGGTGTTGAAGTCTCAAACTATTATTGTGTGGGAGTCTAAGTCTCTTTGAAGATTTCTAAGAACTTGCTTTATGAATCTGGGTGCTCTTGTGTTGCATGCACTTATATTTGGGATAATTAGTTCTTAATGAATTGAACCCCTTGCCATTATGTAATGCCCTACTGTTTTCTTTTTTGATCTTTATTTGTTTAAAGTCTCTTTATTATGAAATTAGGATTACAATCCCTCCTTTTTTATGGTTTTCCATTTGCTTGGTAGATTTTTCTTCATTCATTTATTTTGCGCCTGTGGGTGTCATTGAATGTGAAACGGGTCTCTTGAAGAAAGCATACCAATGGGTTTTGGGTTTTTATTCAGCTTGCCACACTGTGCCTTTTAATTGGGGTATTTAGCCCATTTACGTTCAAGTTTCATATTGATTTGTGTGGATTTGATCCTGACATCATGATATTAACTGGTTATTATGCAGACTTGTTTGTGTGGATGCTTTATAGTGTCACTGATCTGTGCACTTAAGTGTGTGTTTTGTAGTGGCTGGAAATTGTCTTTCCTTTTCATATTAATGCTTCTTTCAGAAGTTCTTGTAAGTCATGTATTGTGGTAACATATTCCCTCAGCATTTGCTTGTGTGGAAATAATCTTATTTCTCCATCATTTATGAATCTTAGTTTGGACAGAAATGAAATTATTGGTTTCAATTCATGCTCTTTAAGCATATTGAATATTAGTCCTCAATCTATTTTTGTTTGTAGAGTGTCTGCTAAAAGACTTTCTGTTAGTCTGATGGGCTGCCCTTTGTAGGTGATCTGCCCTTTTTCTCTAGCTGCCTTTAACATATTTTCTTTTGTTTTGACCTGGGAGAATCTGATGGTTATATGTCTTGGGGATGTTCTTCTTGTAAATTATCTTACTGGGGCTTTCTGCATGTACTGAATTTGAATGTTGGCCTCTTTAGAGAGGTTGGGGAAGTTCTCATTGATGATGTCCTGAAATATTATTTCCAAGTTGCTTACACTCTCCCCATCTCTTTCAGGGACTCCAGTGAGTTATAGATTTGGTCTCTTTATAGTTTCATATTTCTTGAAAGTTTTGTTTGTTCCTTTTTATTCTTTTTTTCCCTTTATTGTGTGACTGTCTTATTTTACAAAACCAGTCATCAAGCTCTGAGATTCTTTTTTTTCAGTTCTTCTATTCTGCTATTAATACTTGTGATTGCATTATTAAATTCTCGTAGTCTGTTTTTCAGCTCTGTCATGTCAGTTACATTCTTTTCTATACTGACTGTTTTGTCTGTAACTTCTTGTATTATTCTATTTTGATTCTTAGCTTTCTTGGATTGGGTTTCCACATACACCTGCATTCAATAATTTTTGTTCCTATCTATATTCTGAATTCTGTTTGTGTTATTTTAGCCATCTAAACTCAGTTCAGACCCCTTGCTAGAGAGGTGGTGTGGTTGTTTGGAGGAAAAAAAGGCACTTTGGCTTTTTCAGTTGTCAGAGTTACTGTGTTGGTTCTTTCTTACCTTTGTGGACTGATATTTCTTTAGTCTTTGAAGTTGCTGACCTTTGGGTATTTTTTTTATCCTGTTTGATGACCTTGAGGGTTTGATTGTGGTATAAGGCGGATTCAGAATACTGGAATCATATCAGAAAGATTTTAGGGGTCCAGCACTCAGCTCTCAACTTCTGTAATATGTGTTCTAACTCCTCAAGTTTGGGAATGCTCTGCTCTGGCTGAGGTGTTGGGGAGGCAGTGAGGTGCATTCCTGACACAGCAATGACACAAGGTGCATGCACACAGGCCTGCTGGCAAGGCAAAGAAGGCAAAACCTGCCTACATGCTGGCAAAGCAATTAAGGGTGTTGACATGTGTCTGAGGGAAGCTGCCGTGTTTGGAGGGAGTGCGTGGGATGGTGTGTGGCCATAGGAGTCGCTCTGCTAGAGTTCGCTGCTGGTCAGGCATGGTCAGCCAGTTTAGAAGCTATAATATGGACCCCCAAGGGTACCTGAGGCTACTCTGCAAGCAAGTGCTGCCAGGCTGGGGCCCCAGGAGAAGGGAGCAAATAAAGAGGTTCTCAGGTCAGACCATCCCTGTCTGATGGGCAAGATTGACCTGCAGATTCAGGTGCAACAGTTTCCCTGGGCTAAAGTTTCCTATGGAAGCAGGTTGAGCCTAGGGAGATGGGATTCTCTGGCCATGCTCCCCTACAAATGGTATTGCATCAAACTCTCTGGGGTCCCCTTCAGCTGGTGTGCTGCCCCTACAACTTCCATAGGCAACTTTCCTTACCAACTCGAGTGTCCCTGGTGATTGAGAGGTCTCCTCCTGCTAGGATTCCAGAGGCCTATGGCAAGAGCAGAATACTCCTTGCCAGTTCAACTTACCCATTTCCCTGGAGTCATTTAGGGACAGAAACACATGGTAGCCACATGCAATGTTCCCAGCTTCTCCCCCCGTTAGCCATGTTTCTGTGTCTTTCCTCCGTCAACTCTCAGTGCTTCCCTCTACAGATTTATTAGGAGGGTGTCAGTTGTCTCCGTCCCTCGGTGGCAGCTGTTACACCTAGCTGTGTCTAGTCACCCATTGTCAATCCCTGTGGATTTCAAATTTCTCCTGTCCTTGATCATATACTTTCACACCCTAAAATGACCAGTTACTAATCTGAAAATGGGACAAATTATTGTTAAGTAGATGAGAATGATGTATTGGTTATCACATCCAGATAGCACAGTGACCTTTTTAATGAGAACTTCAAATGGCCTATTTAAAGAACTTGGTTATAGAACACTATTGTAGGTTTCTGAGGGAGATCACTTTGTGCCCTTGGTCAACAACATAAAGGTGATGTATATTAACAACATGATATAATAAAAAGAGCACTGCACTGGGAAATCAGGAACCTTGAGTTCAGGTTCCAGCTCTATTATTCATCAGTTGTCTCTGTGGCTCCTGGAAGCTGGTGTGACTTGACTACCAGCCTATGTGAAATATTTTCACTGATTATAGGTAAATAAAAAGTAGAGGGCTTTTCACGTAGCTAAAAATAATTCATTTTAATTGCTATACTTTTGACTGAGAATTTTTTTTTACCTATATTCAGTGAAAATATTTTGAGACGGAGACTCACTCTGTCACCCAGGCTGGAGTGCAGTGGCCAGATCTCAGCTCACTGCAAGCTCCGCCTCCCGGGTTTACGCCATTCTCCTGCCTCAGCCTCCTGAGTAGCTGGGACTACAGGCGCCCACCACCTCGCCCGGATAGTTTTTTGTATTTTTTAGTAGAGACGGGGTTTCACTGTGTTAGCCAGGATGGTCTCGATCTCCTGACCTCGTGATCTGCCCGTCTCGGCCTCCCAAAGTGCTGGGATTACAGGCTTGAGCCACCGCGCCCGGCCGCTGACTGATAATATTTTCTAATTGTTGAATTAAAATGGGTGAATGTAAATGACAACAGCTATAATGTGTGTGATGGTAAATATTATTGTAAAAGCCTTTACTTGACACATGCGCACTACCAGTTAGCAGTATCTATTTATCATTTACTTATTTATCCATTTAGTTTTCAATTTTTATTCTTCATGATGTCAAAAATCCTGAGAACCATTAATACTAAATAGATCACTTCAGCATTCTGGGCCTTGTTTGTTTCTGTATGCACAATTACAAGAGTATTGCTATGATTCGAATGAGTCCCCCAGAAGTTCATGTGTTGGAAACTTAATTACTATGTAACAGTACTAAGAGTGGGGTCTTTAAGAGGTGATTAGGTCATGAGGGCTCTGTCCTTGTGTAGCAATTAATGTCATTGTCATCGTGGTGGAGTAGTTATCACAGCAGTGTCTCCCTAATATAAAAGATGAGATTCACCCAATTTTTTCTCTTGGTCTCATGCATTCATTTCTACCTTCTACCATTCCAACATTGTATGAGCCACACCAGATGTCAGTGCCATGCTCTTGAACTTCCCATTCTTCAGAACTTTAAGTCAAACAAATCTCATTTCTTTATAAGTTACTCAGTCTGTGATAATCTCTTATAGCATCAGAAAATGAACTAAGATAAGTATAGATAAATGCAAGAAAATAAAACATGCTAACCTCAACATGAAGCAGTATTTATGGTAAAGAAAGGGAAGTGTAATTGTGGGGGATTGGGCTTCAGCTGTATTCATAATTTTAAAACAAAAGTTATAAAATAAATACAGCACTATTTTAATATTTGTAAAAATCATGTTAAGTACATGGTTATAATTGCCTCTTCTATTTTAACTGTTTCATAATAAAAATATAATAATAATAATAACAAGTAAAAGGAAGTCAGACTATGTGAATACAGGCTACGTTTTGGAATCAGAGCTAGGTTCAAATCCTCTCTCTGTTATGTACTAGCTGCTTTTCCTTAAATAGCCAATTAACTATTTTACCATTTCCTCAGTTATGTTTTAGTGATAATAATTCCTGTCTTGCAGAGTTGTTGTAAATTAGACCCTTGAGGAAAAGAAATAAAATCTCACTCAGTTTTTTACAACTAGTAATGGTATAACTATGTAAGGGTCTCAGGCAAATGATCAGGTCTCACAGGAATATTCATGCAGTTAAATGCCATTGGACCTAGAACAGAGCTGAACAATTAGAAGACTCCAAAACAACTCTAATGATTCAGTTATTTTATTATCTTCTAAGCAAGATTAAATTAATTTTCTTTCCTAAATGTTGTTAGCTCTTAGCTGGGCATGGTGATGTATGCCTGTAACCTCAGGTACATGACATGTTATCTCAGTGGGAGGCAGGAGGATCACCTTAGTCCAGGAGTTCAAGATTAGCCGGGGCAACAAGAATGAGATTCCATCTCCAAAAAAAAAAAAAAAAAAAAAAAAATTGGAGTTGCTTCACTCTTCTCTCATCTTCCCCACTTCTAAGACTTCTACCATTATCCTGTCAACCTTGTTATTGCCCAGTCCTCAATCCTTTTTTGACTCACAGCTTCTGACGCTTCATATTATTTGAAGAGTACCTTCATTTTGAGTTCATTGTGATTTGTCACTTGCCACCAACCAATAAATTCTCTTTCAATATCATAATCGACTTGATTTTACTAATCTACATGCTGTTGGAAAAGGGTTTCCAGCCAAGCTATCATGAAGCTTCCTTACCAACTATAGATTTGCTGCCCTTGTATAAGGTGTCCTTCCAGTTAGTAAGTCAAAAATGGCAAATAATTTAGTATATTGCATTGGCGTATTATTTATGAAGAATAAAAGCCTGTGTGAGTGGCAAACAAAGGTAATAAATGCTGCTCCCACACTTTGTGAATGGGCCCACCTAGAGCATACATATAAAAGGCCTAGCAGAATATCTAATACAAACACAGAAGAGGATTTTCTTATGCAGATCTCTGTGCCCCAGAAATCACCTAAGAGATGGTGATGTCTAAACTGAACCCTAAAGGATGAGTAGGAGTCAGATTGACCAAGGAATAGGGGGATGAGAAGAGAAGGGTAAAATATTTGAGTACAAGGGTGGAGTATGTCCAAAGATCCTGAAGCCAAAGAGTAAAGTAGGCTTGTAGTATCATAGCTTGTGAAGTGTTAAATTTGATTAAAGAGAAGCAATCATTGTGAAATTTGACAGATTAAAAGATGCAGAAAATAAAGTAATATATTTCTATTCAAAGAGTCATAAAACAGGACAGACTCGGTAGCTCATGCATGTAATCCCAGCACTTTGGGATGCAGATGACCTGAGGTCAGCAGTTCAAGACCAGCCATGGCCAACATGGTGAAACCTCGTCTCTACTAAAACCACAAAAATTAGCTGGGCATAGTGGCGAGTGCCTGTAATCCTGGCTACTCGGGTGGTTGAGGCATGAGAATTGCTTGAATCTGCGAGGCGGAGGTTGCAGTGAGCCAAGATTGCACCACTGCACTCCAGCCTAGGCAATAGAGCAAGACTCCATCTTAAAAAAAAAAAAAAAAATACAGTAACAAAAAACAAAGAGTCATAAAACAAAATCTTTTATTTATTTATTTATTTATTTAAAGAATCAAGAGCACACTCCACAAAATGTGCAAGATTTTCACCTGATTGTGTAACTTTCAAATATGGTAACAGCAATAAAATGATCACTTTCACATGTAGTAAATCTTTATGCTTTTGTAGCAGTTGGGAGGAAACCATCTGAGTTGCTGAAATAACATTTATGGAATACCTTAGAAGGAATTGTCTTTAAAGTTTACTTTCCAATATACTAATAGTGGCCAAAATTTTCAAAGTGCTTTCAAATAAAAGTCATTATTTAATTATTTTTTACTCTGCTATAAATTAGGTAACATAATATTTATATCTATTTTTTTCTATAAATTATACACATATCAGAGAGACTAATAATTACCTGGAGATCTCAAAACCAAATCATAGAAGAATAAATCTGAAGTCATTTCTCTTACATCATGTTACTTGCCCTCTTCACTGCATGAACTGTCTCTGTAAATAATGCCCTTGTGGTCTTTGACAGTGGAACATCTAAGGAGTTAAAAGTTATTTGTGGGAATTCTTGTTTGTTTTCTTTAGTAATAAAGGTGAGTGATCACCCAGAACAACTGACTACTGCTTTGCTTAATTGTACATCCACAAGTACCACTCATATTGAGTGTGATATAAACAACATCTCTTCCACCCAGAGCTGTGCAGTGAAGACATGGATCAGTCAACATTCCTATAATCAACAGTTCACATTTTCAAGACTACTAAAATTATAGCAGAATGCTATGTGTCCCCCCAAACTTTAGTTTTGGAAAATTAATCCCCAATGCAACAGCACTGAAAGGCAGGGCATTTTGAAAGGTGTTGAAGCATTCAGGACTGGATTAGTGTTGTTATAAAAGGACTTGATAGAAGGTGTTCATCTCCTGCCCTTTTACCTTCTGCCATGTGCAGACATAGAATTCTTCCCCTCCAATGGATGTAGCATCAAGGTACCATCTTGGAGGCAGCACACAATTCATAGCTGAACCTGCTAGTGGTGTGATCTTGCATTTCCCAGCCTCAAAAACTGTTAGAAATAAATTTCTTTTCTTTCTAAATAACCCAGCCTCAGAAATTCTGTTCTAGCAGCAGGAATGAACTTAGACAAAGGGATAAATTTGAGTTTAGAGATTATCTAGTTAAAATATGTTATTTTACATATGAAGGAACTGAGACTTGCAGATTTTAGTTGATACTTATGAGACCAAAAGCCAGTTATTTTGTTCTCCATACATTGATTCTTACATAATACGCAAGTTTTAGGTATGGTTTTAGATGATGGAGGAAACGAATCTACTAAAGAATGAACTACTAATCTGAGTATTGGGTGAATGGTTCATATAAGAGAGTGATATAGCAGATTAATATGATATGCATAGATATTTTTATTTATAATGGCTTTTATTGTTTAGATAACTGGTTCTCAAATTTTAGAATGTCCCAGTATCACCTGGAGGGCTTGAAGAAAACACATGGATGTGTCCGACCTCCAGAGTTTCTTATTTGGCAAGTCTGAAGTAGGGCCTGAACACTGGCATCAGCAGCTAATGCTGCTTGATCATAGGCCAAATTTTAAAAGTTATTGGTTTAGATCAATGGTTATAAAGACAAATGATATTCTACTTAAAGCTGTGTGACCATTGAGACATTAATATTTCAGCCTTAGTTTTTTCATCTGTAAAATAATGACATATATCTTATATGGACTTAGCATAATGAAATACATAAAGAATGCTCTGTGCATGATATCTAAGGATTTGGATACATAGATTCCATTTTTACCGTTATCATTATTACTTTAGTTTTCTTTTTTTTTTTTTCTTTTAGATTGTTATAAGTACAAAGTAGAAGTATACATTTACAGGGTACATGAGATGTTTTGATACAGGTATGTATCCCGCTAGCTGATGATTAGTGATTGTTTTAATGTGTTGTTTAATTCAGTTTGTTACTATTTTGTTGATTTTTGCATCAATGTTCATTAGTGATATTGATCTATAGTTTTCTTTTATTGATATTTTTGGTCTTGTTTTAGTATCAAGATAATACTGGCTTTGTAGTTTGACTTTGGATATAGTTTTTTCTTTCTTTTTGGAATAGTTTGAGTAGGAATGGTATTAGTTCTTCTTTTGGTAAAATTCAGCAGTAAAGCCATCAGCTCCCAGGCTTTTCTTTGCTCGGAGACTTCTTATTACAGCTTTGATGTCATTACTTGTTTTTGGTCTATTCAGGTTTTGAATTTCTTCATGATTCAATCATGAAAGTTTATCCATTTCTAAGAATGTAACTGTTTCTTCCAGGCTTTTTAATTTCTTGACATATATTTGCTCATTATCTCGAATGATCTTTTGAATTTCTTCAGTATTGATTGTAATGTCTCTTTTTTCATCTCTGACTTTACTTGGGCCTTCTCTATTTTTTTCATAGTTGGGCTAAAAGTTTTTTTATTTTTATTATCATTTCAAAAATAACTTTTTATTTATTGATCTTTTGTATTTTTAATGTCAATTTATTTATTCTGTGAATTTTGATTAGTTTATTCTAATTTAAGCTTGTTTTGCTCTTGTTTTTCTATTTCTTTAAGATGCATTGTTATGTTGATAATTTGAAGTTTTTCTACATTTTTGATGTAGACATTACTATTATAAACGTTCTCCTTAACACTGCTGTGGCCATATCACTTAGGTTTTGGTATGATGTATTTGTATTTTAATTTGTTGCAAGAAATTAATAAATTTCTTTATTAATTTATTGATTGAACCATTGGTCATTTAAGAACATATTGTTTAATTTCCATGTGTGTGTATGGTTCACAATGTTTCTCTGTTTATTGGTTTATATTCTATTCCACTGTGGTGTGAGAGGATACTATATACTTTAAAACTTGTTTTGTGGCCTAATATATAGTGTATCCTTGAGAAATATCCATGTGCTGAGAAGAAGAATATGTATTTTGCAGCTGTTGGATTCAGTGTTCTGTAAATATCTATTAGATCAATTTGGTCTGTAGCGCAGATTAAGTTTTATGTGTCTTTGTTGGTTTTCTGTATGGTTGATCTGTCCATTGCTGAAGGTGGGTTGTTGCAGGCTCCAGTTTTTATTGTACTGGGGTCTGTCTGTCTTTTTAGCTCTAATAGTATTGCTTTATATATCATGGTGCTATGGTGTTGGATGTATGTATATTTAATAATTTTTATGTCTTTTTGCTGAATTGACCCCTTCTTCATTATATAGTGACTTTCTTTGTCTCTTTTTACAGATTTTATCTTGAAATCTATTTTGTCTAATATAAGTATAACTGC
Source organism: Papio anubis (assembly GCF_008728515.1). Classification (NCBI taxonomy): domain Eukaryota; kingdom Metazoa; phylum Chordata; class Mammalia; order Primates; family Cercopithecidae; genus Papio; species Papio anubis. Next base: position 27,354,047 of record NC_044996.1, read on the forward strand.
ACCTGCTCTTTTTTGGCTTCTATTGACGTGGAATATATTTTTTTCATCCCTTTATTTTCACTTTATGTGTCTTTATAGGTGAAGTTTGTTTCTCATAGTCAGAAAATCATTGGGTCTTGTTTTTCATCCATTTAGCCACCGTGTGTCTTCTGATTTGAGACTTCTGTTCATTTACTTTCAGTATTTTTATTGATAAATAATGACTTACTATTGTCATTTTGTTATTGGTTTTCTGGTCTCTTCCTCCTCACTGTCTTTCTTTTTCGTTTTCCTTTTCAAAAAGTGATTTCCTACTGTGATATGATTTTAAATTCCTTTTCTTTTGTTTGTTTATCTGTTGTGGGGTTTTGATTTGAGATTACCATGTGTCTTTCAAATAACACCTTGGAACCCATTAGTTTAAACTGATGAAAATTTAGCAATATTCCAAAAAGAAACAAACTAACAAACGGGCAAAGAGGAAACTAATAAAGACTTTACATTTTAGCTTTACCTCCCACATATTTAATGTTTGTTGTTTCTATTTTTATCTTATTATACTATGTAAGTCTAGAAAAGTTTCTGTAGCTATTTTTATGGACTCATCTTTCAGTGTTTCTTCTCAATATGAGTAGTTTACATACAATAATCACAGTGTTGTAATATTCTGTGTCTAACTGTGTACTAACAATTAACAATGTTTTGGGACTTTAGATGATTTCTTATCATTTGTTAGCATCCCTTTCTTTCAAATTGAAAGAAACTCCCTTTAGCATTTCTTGTGGGACAGGTCTGGTGTTGATGATATACCTCAGCATTTTTTTTTTGTCTTTATTTCTTTTTCATGCTTTCAGAATATTTTTGTTAGATTACTATTCAGAGACAAAATGTGTTTTTTTCCCTTCATCATTTTGACTATGTCAGCCCACTCTCTTCTGGCCTATAAGGTTTCCACCAAGAAGTCTGCTTCCAGATGTAGTGGATCTCCTTTGTATAGTATGTGTTTGTTTTCTCTTGTGACTCTTAGGATCTTTTCTTTATCCTCGACCTTCGAGAGTTTGACAATTTTGTGCCTTAAGGTAGTGTTTTTGGGGATTAAATCTGCCTCATGTTTATAATCTTTATGTACTTGAATACTGATGTCACTCTCTGGGTTTGGAAAGTTCTTTGCTATTATCTTTTTAAAAAAAGCTTCCACCCCAATCTCTCTCCCTCTGTCTCCTTTTTAGGACCAATAACTCTTAAATTTGACCTGTGGAAAGCATTTTCCATATATCGTAGCCAAGCTTTATTTTTTCCTACTCTTTTATTTTTTCTCTCCTCTGACAGTGTATTTTCAAGTGGCCTGTCTTCAAGTTCTTTTTTTATGCTTGGTCATTTCTACTTTTGGGAGAATATGATGTATTCTTTAGTGCGTCATTTGAATTTATCATTTCCAAGATTTCTGCTTCATTCTTTTAATTATTTCAAAGTCTTCGTTAAACTTATCTGACAGAAATCTGAATTTCTTCTCTGTGTCATCTTGAATTTCTTTGAGTTTCCTTAAAGTAGTTATTTTGAGTTATCTGTCTAAAACGTTACATATCTCTTTTTCTCCAGAATTGGTCCCTCGTGCCTTATTTAGTTCGTTTGGTGAGGTCCTGTTTTCTTGGATGGTCTTGATGCTTGATGATATTCCTTGGCATCCAGCCATTGAAGAGTTAGGCATTTCTTCTAGTCTTCACTATCTGGGATTTTTATACCTTTTTTAAAATGGTTTTCCAAGTATTCAATAGGAATTGATTGTTGGGATATATACCTTTGGTCACTGTGGCTGTTTCTGCATTAGGTAGCACCCCAAGCCCAGTAACTCTGGAAATCTTGCAGAATCCTAGAGATAGGGCCTTGGTGGCCTTGGATAATATCTGGAAGAATTCTTTGTATTACCAGGCACAGACTCTTACTCTCTTTCCTTGCTTTTCCCCAAACACATTCTCTCTCCATGCTAAGCTTCATGGAGCTGGAGAAGAGGTAATACATACACCCTTGTAGCCACGATCACTAGGACAGTCTTTCATCAGACCTGAATTCAACACAGCACTGGGTCTTGCCTTTAGCCTACCATGACCACTGTCTGGCTACCACTCATGTTCACACAGGGACCAAAGGCTCTTTTCTCTGCAAGTAGTCAATTCAGCCAGACTGGTGTCTTTTCCTTCAGGGTAATGAGCTTCCCCTGGCTCAGGGCTTGTCCAGAAATTTGGTCCAGGAGTCATGGGTTGTAGTCAGGAATCTCAGAGCTCTGCTTGGTGCTTTATTTTACTGGGGCTGAGCTGGCACCCAAGCCACAGGTCAAAATTCTGCCCACTCTACTCTCTTCTTTCCTCATGCAGAAGGAGTCTCTCCTCATGGCTACCATCACCTCAGGCCAGCAGAAAATATTGTCTGACTACCACTGATGTTAACTCCAGGCCCAAATCACATCAGTCAACTTGTGGTGGCCGCTGTCAGGCCTAGGTCTCTCCCTTCAGGACAGAGCAATCCCTTCTGGCCCTGGGAAGGTCCAGAAATATTTTCTAGTCATGAAGACCTGGATGCAGGGAAACCAAGAGCCCACTTTATGCTCTAATGCACTGTGGCCAAACTGATGCCTATGCTGTAAGACAAAGTCCCCTTTACCTTTCTCTCTCCTTTCTTCAAGGTGAGTTTGTCTCTATGGCTATCAAATCTGGGAATGCTCTGGGTCACACCTGAAGTCAGCATAGTCTTTAGTCTCCCCCAAAGCCCACAGCGAGTACTGTCTGGGTACCACTGATGTTTATTCAAGGCCCAAGTCTCTTTAGTCAGCAAGTGAGAATCCTGCCTGAATTGCATTCTTCCCTTCAAAGTGGTAAGTTCCCTTCTGACCTAGGGTATGTCTAAAAGTGTTCTCCAGGAGCTGGGTTCTGGAATGGGGACTCTAAGACTCTACTCATTGCCATATAACCTTCTGTGACTGAGGTGATATCCAAGTTTCAAAACAACAACTTCTTTACTCTTTCCTCTCCTCTCTTCAAGCAGAAGGAAGGAGTCTTTTCTGGAGGTTCAATTTATGCTGCCTGGGATAGGGGGAAGAGTGATGTGAAAACTCCCTTGACTGCCCCAGTTGGTGTCTCATTCGTTCACGAGTGTATTAGTCAAGGTTCTCTAGAGAGAAAGAACTAATAGGATAGTTGTATATATGAAAGGGAGTTTATTAAGGAGTATTGACTCACATGATCACAAGGTGACGTTTCACAACAGGCTGTTTGCAAGGTGAGAAGTAAGGAAGCCAGTCCAAGTCTCAAAACCTCAAAAGTAGGGAAGCTGACAATGAAGCCTTTAGTTTGTGACTGAAGGCCCGAGAGCCCCTGGCAAGCCACTGGTTTAAGTCCAAGAGTCCAAAAACCGAAGAACTTGGAGTCTGATGTTTGAGGGCAGGAAACATCTAGCATGGGATACAGAAATACAGATGAAGGTTGGAGGACTCAGCGAGTCTGCTCTTTCCACTTTCTTCTGCCAGCTTTATTGTAGCTGTGCTGGCAGCTGATTAAATGGTGCCCACCCAGATTGAGTGTGGGTCTGTCTCTCCTGGTCTACTGACTCAGATGTTACTCTCCTTTGGCAACATCCTCACAGACACACCCAGGAACAATACTTTGCATTCTTCAATCGAATCAAGTTGACACTCAGTATTAACCATCACAATGTGCATGCCACATCCACTGGCTGTGAGCCCAGTACAGCAACAGGACTTGCCCATGAATTGTAGTCCTTGTAGCTCTGCTTTTCCAGTTGATTTAGCACCCCAGAGCATTATATCCTGCCATGGTAAGGCTAAGCAGAGCTCAGCTTTTGACTTCTGGGTTGGATGATTCCACTAATGCTAGAGCTGATTTACATGCTTCCTCTGTGGGCACTGGGTAAATTCTACCCTGTTTTTCTTTTTCCTGTCACAGAGCAGCACTGAGTTTCAATACAAAATCTTATAATCACTTTGCTCTTCCTCCCCAAAGTACATAGATTCTCTCTCTGTGCCATTAGACCACTGCCAGAGAATCGGGGAGGAGTGGTGTCAGCAATTCAAGAGACTCTTTCTCTTCATTGCCTCTTTTTCTGATATGATATAAAAACCAGGTACTATGATCACTCGCTTAACTTTTTGTTCTTATGAAGATGCTTTCGTGTGTGGATAGTTGTTCAATTTGGTGTTCCTTCAGCGGGAAAAATTGCTAGAGGGTTCTATTCAGCCTTCTTGCTCTGTCCTCCCGCTTAGTTTAATTTTCTAAGTACTCAGATTTACTAGGCCAAGATAACTGTTAATCAAGTACAATGGTCTCTCAGGATCCATGAAAAATTGGTTTTAAGACCTTCTGGGTTACCAAAATCCAAGAATGCTCAATTCCCTGGTATAAAATAGTATAGTATCTGCATATAACCTACACACATTATTCTCTATACTTTAAATAATATCTAGATTACCTATAATAGTTTATACAATATAAGTTGTATGTAAATAGTTGTTATAGTGTATTGTTTAGGGAATCATGACAAGAAAAATGTCAGTACATGTTCAATGCAGATGTAATGTTTCTCAAATATTTTCAGTTTGCAGTTGATTTAATACATAGATGCAAAACCCAAGGCCAAATGTATGTATTGTCTGCTAGGGCCCCTTTGGGACTTTATTCAATAAATGGAAAGAATGATCTTTTTGCGTTGAAAAACTTATATTTTAGTGATACTGAGAGCAATTGGAGTTGTTTTTTAGGTAAAGTAAAAAGTTTGGCTACTTCTCTTTTCTCCATTTAGTTTAATAAACTTTTGATTTGTTAAGTAGAATTGTTCTTTACCGTCAGAAAGTAACTGGTTTGGACTGTCATCAGTTTGAGTTATTGGGGTCTGCATTAATGATGTGTTACTGCATGTAATATGTTTAAGAGTAGGTGTCTTCATTTAGAAAATAGACTTTTCATAGGGGTTAAATAACCTTATTGATTTTTTGACATAAACCTTTTCAAATGCAAATGCTCCCTGTCTGGTGGTAGATAATTTTCAAGGCATTTGAGCAACACACAAAAAGAAAGTAAAATCTTAAACCCTAAATGTCAGCCAAGTGGTAAAAAGAATTCTGTTGAATGTATTCAGGGAGGAAATTTTGGGTTTTTTTTTTTTTTTTTTTTTTTTTTTTTGCCTGAGTTCTCCCTGCTATTGTGCTACTCTATATTCTGGGACTTGCCTCCTGGCAGATTGTTTCATTATCCAGCAGTATCATTAGTCTTTTTTATTAGCACCTTAAAAAATAAACAAACAACGATTTTGTTATGTTTGACACAAGTAGTGCATTTTAATTTTGTAGGCTTGTATTATTGCTCTGAAAGAAATCTGCAACAATTCAGATTGAAATATTGCATTCAATTCTTAACAATATGAAAACACTATTCAGATGTGTAGAAATATAATGGCATCTGTTATGCATATTAAATGAAGAAGCTATTTTTGTATCTTCCACATGGAGCTTTGGATTAACTAGGGAAGTTGGTATTAATTACTTCTGAAAAAGTAAAACTTGTCATTCAATTTTGTACTATTCATGAAATTGAGTCAACGCTTCATGAAATGTCCTCAGAATAATTTGATGAAGACTACACAAAAAGAATGCATATGGATCATTTTAATAATACATTTCAGAATTGGTAAGTAAAAATAAAAGTTATCTGAAAAAATCACATGATATATTTGCCAGTTTTTAAGCCAAAATTTTCTTAATATTTACATTCAGGAGCGCCAAACTTATTAATTACAACCAAAAAGAAAAAAAAAATAAATATAGCAAAAACTAACATTAGTTGCATGGCAATATTTGCTTTTATCCAACATACTCATATCTCTCATCTTACGGATTTCAAAGTTGCATATTTATTTACTTACCGTGATGCAGGGTTTCCTAAATCTGTGCACATGTAAGAATCTTCTTAGAGCTTTATTTATTATTATTATACTGTAAGTTGTAGGGTACATGTGCATAACGTGCAGGTTTGTTACATATGTATACTTGTGCCATGTTGGTGTGCTGCACCCATCAACTCGTCATTTACATCAGGTATAACTCCCAATGCAATCCCTCCCCCCTCCCCCCTCCCCATGCTAGGCCCCGGTGTGTGATGTTCCCCTTCCCGAGTCCAAGTGATCTCATTGTTCAGTTCCCACCTATGAGTGAGAACATGCGGTGTTTGGTTTTCTGTTCTTGTGATAGTTTGCTAAGAATGATGGATTCCAGCTGCATCCATGTCCCTACAAAGGACACAAACTCATCCTTTTTTATGGCTGCATAGTATTCCATGGTGTATATGTGCCACATTTTCTTAATCCAATCTGTCACTGATGGACATTTGGGTTGATTCCAAGTCTTTGCTATTGTGAATAGTGCTGCAATAAACATACGTGTGCATGTGTCTTTAGAGCAGCATAATTTATAATCCTTTGGGTATATACCCAGTAATGGGATGGCTGGGTCATATGGTACATCTAGTTCTAGATCCTTGAGGAATTGCCATACTGTTTTCCATAATGGTTGAACTAGTTTACAATCCCACCAACAGTGTAAAAGTGTTCCTATTTCTCCACATCCTCTCCAGCACCTGTTGTTTCTTAGAGCTTTTTTTAATGAGTGAGTTTTGAGGCCACATTCTAAATTCAATGCATCTTAGTCTTCAGAGCTAAAGCCCAAGAATCCATATATATTTTCTTTCTCCACCTGTAGATCTATGGCAATTATAAAGAAACTCGACATTTGAAAAACCTTTTTATAATGTATATTTTTTAAAGTCTGTTTATTCTAAAGCCTTTATACATTGTCTTAGATGTGAATTTCAGCCTCTGAAAAAAATAGAACAGAAATGCCAGGAAGCCATCTTGTTCCTGGATCAAAGTGAGGGTTGGGCTGCTATTTCACATGGCCCAATAACAAGATGTAGTTGAACTGGGGAGAAAGAGAGTTTTTATTTCTGCAGCCAGTTACAGGGAGAAGGCCTGGAAATTATCACCAGACCAACTCCCAAATTACAAAGTTTTCCAGAGCTTATATACCTTCTAAACTATATGTCTACATGTAAGTGGGCATTCATCTAAAGACATAAGTGATTAACTTCTTTTCATCTATAGCTAAGGTTTGAGTTTTGAAGACCTTCCTCTGGAGCCTCAGTACATTTACTTAATCTAAATGGGTCCAGGTACAGGGATGATTACCCTTACCTTGCCTCCTGCTAAATCATGGAAATTTGGGGAGTTACTTCAGACCCACAATAAACTTGCTTGTGGAGTCCTGGGGAGTTTCTTCTGACCCTCAATAAAACTTGTTTAATCATGCTTTAAGGTTCAGGAAAGGCCTAGGCAAAACTTGGTGGGCTTTTTTTTTTTTTTTTTTTTTTTTTTTTTTTACATTCCAGATCCTGCATAAGGGCACTGACGCTTATGGCTTTTAATATTTAACTTAACCACTAAGTCAGTACTGAATGGCTAACTGGAAACATTTGTTATGGAGGCCTGCGTTAGTGAGACCTGGCCTGCCACAATCCCTACTGTCAATCTGTGCATGATTTCTATCACGTTTGTATATTTATTTAGCACGAGAGTGTAGGGAGATGGGGCATCATAATCTTTCTGTCTACTTCCTGCTGAGAAAGGGTCGTCATTTTGGGGCACCCAAACACAACACTGGAGTAGAAGAGGTCGATTTCTTCCTGGTAGTGCTTTCTGTTTTAGGGACTTAGAGGCAGCTCCTGCTGAAACATAAAAGTATGCAACAGCAACACATATACATAGGCTGCTGCTCTTTTCTTCTGAAGTTGAATTTGTCTAGTCTTTAGCTTGCAGGGCTCTAAGAAAGCACAGCTTAGGTTTCAATGATTTTCAGTTAGGAAAAATGGGAGAAAAGGAAAAGAAAAAGAAAAAAATGAACATATTATTTTGGAGAATTGCAGTCAGAAAAATTAGAAATTAATCCAAACAGTAGAAAATAATAAATGTTGAAAAATATCGGGCAAGACGAGAATTTAACAACAGGTGTACTATAGTTTTCGAAACATATTTTTTCTCTCTCCAGTTTCCCATTTGTATTAAAAGACAAATGATGGTAAGATTGGTTGGCTTTATTATAGTTGGCCTACTTATTTGTATACAGTGCAGCAAGAATAATTATTTTTTCACGTAGGCCTTTCAAATTGGTTTTGATGTAACTTTGTTTCATAGAAGGAATCTGAGATAAGACCTTTTTAAAGCCAAGCCCAGTGATGGATTTGCAACACCAAATTCATATGAGTTGGGTGAATTCTTGTCCTCTTGAGGTTCCAAGATAACTTGTGATTCTCGGCCTTTCAGAAAGTGACATTCTTTACTTACCATAGGTCAGAAACCCTGTACAGGGACTGTGTACACAAAATGTGAGGCCAGTTTTCCAGGAGCTTTATTAGCTTCATAAGTCAGGTTTGATTCCTTAAAGGAAAGCACATCATTACAGGTAAAACTTTGGTTAAAAAAAAAACAAAACAAAACAGTTTTTCCAATTGTGTTCTGTTTCAAAAGAAAACAGATTCTTATTGCACTTATGGAAATAACTATATTGCCATAAATTAAGAATACTCCAAATGCTAGACAAATCAGGAAGAGAGAAAAAATATGCTCCAAATTTTGTTCATAGAAGTATATTTTAATTAATTGTTAAAAGCTGTTAATAGCTCAAAAGAAGTTTCCTTGTCTCTGAAAAGCAGACAAAGGATTAGCAACATTGTAAGCAAAAAGTCAAAAAGATCACTTCCGTCTCCTATTAGTTCAGTTCATGTAGTTATTTCCTGTCCTGCTTGATATTGATGAACGTTTTAGCTCCTCAAGAGCCCTGAACGTTTTTTCCTCTATTCTGATGTCACAAATCTCTAAAGTTATCAGAAACCTGCATTCAAAAGCACCTGTCAGAGTTTTTTTTTTTTAATTATTTTTATTTGTTTGAGACAGAGTCCCTCTCTGTCACCCAGGCTGGAGTGCAGTGGAGCAATCTCAGCACATTGCAAGCTCGGCCTCCCAGGTTCATGCCATTCTCCTGCCTCAGCCTCCCGAGAAGCTGGGACTACAGGCGCCCGCCACTACGCCCAGCTAATTTTTTGTATTTTTAGTAGAGATGGGGTTTCACCATGTTAGCCAGGACGGTCTCGATCTCCTGACCTCGTGATCCACCACCTCGGCCTCACAGAGTGCTGGGGTTACAGGCGTGAGCCACCGCGCTCGGCCATTAGAGTTTTGTAGCTGATTATAAAACCATCTTCTAAAGAGGACCAAAACAAGACAACAATTGTTTATGGATGACAAAAGTTTTAGGGAAGCCATAGCTGAAGATACAATTGACAAGGAAATCTGTTACCTCTGTGGCACACAATGATTTAACAAAACAATTATAATTATTACTGATAATATATGCCAAGATATATCAGAATTATAGCATGTACAAATATAGCCCAAAGAAAGCCAAACACCATTTTATATTTGGTAATGCTTCCTGTATGGTTTTTGATACCAAATAAGTCAAATTTCACCTTTACATTAGTGTACTTACTATTCATGTTAAACCCAATTCTTAATAAAACCTTGTAGACATATTTACCCAATTTTAATGTTTAACTATGAGGTAAGATTTTTATAGACCTTTTACAACCCTTTACAATTTTTGTTAAAGAGCAGGTTAGTGCTCTAAGAGAAACACATTTTGCCTTTATTTTAATGATCAATTTCCATAAAAACTGGATGATACCATTTTAACTTTAGCTAAAAGTTTACACACAGAACTTCCTTTACAATCAACCTTCTACACCTTGCTTAAACCTTCAGCTTTATTTTATCCAACTTAAAACAATCCTTCAACCTTTTAATCTAAGTAAAAATCCACATTCCCATGCCTCCTTATAATCTTTTACCAAAAATATATTTTACTTTCTTTACACACCTTGCATGTGAAACTGTTTCTTCAATAGTCTTAAATACATGTTACAGTTTTAACTCTTAGCAATCTTTAATTTTGGTGAAAACCTTGGTAAGTTTGGGATTTTAATTATGTACTAGGTGTGGTGTCTAGGACCTATACAGAACTGCAGACTAGGTCTGACTTATTCCAGCATTTAACTCCATGTGTCCCAGGCTTTACCTAGCTGTAAAGCAGGCAAGTTGTATAGCTAAGAGTTATGGTGGCATTTCATAAAGCATTTAAGAGGCCTAATCACCTTTAAATTGTACAACATTTCTTGGATAAATTCCCTTTCATACATCCTTTCACAACTTACACAGGCAGGCTATGACATCCCTTAATTTTCTGACTTGTCCTAAACATCTCTCTTTTTAAGCAACCCATTATTTTACTTTAGGACAAGAATTTACCATAGAAGATTCTTTCTTATAAAAAAATCTCTTTTCTTAAATACCTATTTGCATAGGTAGGGGCAAGGATAATTTCATATCTCCCCAGCCCTTATTTAGAATTTAACATTCCAAAATAAACTGAACAAGTTTTAAGTCAAAAAAGCAGGTATGACCTATGGCATTTAACAAACTTAATATTTGACCTGCATAATTTAGATGAAATGCTTACATTTTTGAGGATATTTTTACTTTACCAATAATCTTTTTATAACTTTCTTTGTATGTCTCTTATTTCCTGGTTTCTTTTACCTTGCCTTATATATAACCTTTAAATAAGCTTTGAATTAGACAAAAATCTGTTGCCCTTTAAAAAGGAATCAATATTTAGGAAGAATGTTTTCCTACAATATATTTTTATTGGAAAATACCCAAATAATGAAATATCTGTTGTTTAATTTAATAATATAACTTTAAATTCTAAATGATGACAAGTTTGTTTATGAGTATTTATCCCATTACATTTATCTAATTTTTTTTAATTATTTACCTAGATTATTTATAAAAACTTCAATAGTCATTTAAATTGATGAAACCACCATTGCAAAATTTGAACTGAGACTGTGAAAATGATCTGACTTAACTGACTCCAACTTGCTTCTAACCTCCAAGCTACTTCTGTTCATTAACTTAGTTTATAGTTTAGCTTTGAAACACAGATAATAATAGTCTTTTCCCAGAACAAACTTCCTTCATGTCTGTGGACTAGACTGCCTAAGCCCACAACATTCGAAATTAGAGTATTTTACTAAATAATTCAAGATGTAGCTATCTTCATTAAACCAATATTAATGTTTTATTTAATAAATATTACACAAGCAAAGATCATTCTGTTTTGGGCTGAGTCATAGTTGTGTAGCTCTATGCCAAAATTTTACACCTTATTTGGCATAGATAAGTATGAAATTGCTTGATCAAGAAATGCAAACAAAAATGTATGCTGGCAACTCTTAAGACACTTCTAATATTACTTTACCAATAATTTTAAAGTTCGTTTATTTATTAAAGATTTTACTTAAGTCACATAAAGTTGAAAAAGCATTTGACTAGTCTTTCCTTTATCTGTTAAAATATTTAAATGCTTTTATGTTTCTTTGAGCCAGTTAATTAGAACTCCTTTATATATTTCCAGTGGTGAAACATGGTCTACACAAGACATAAATACATAGATTTATTAGGCATGCCAATAGAAGTACATTTTACAGATTCATAAGACCTTCTTTTTCTTATATTAGACTTGCAAACTCTTGATAACCTGTTTTATTACTCTGGCAGTTGTCAACTAAATAGCCCTAAATTTGCATATTGAAGGAAACAACTCTTAGGTGAAAAATCAGATGGCAAGATTTACATCTCAATGTACACAGAGAAAGTCTGGTGGTGCTAAAGGGAGATTAAAGATGGATGCCAAGTCACACATAAAATTATAGAAATGTATCACAGGACTGTGTAAATTTTATTTAGATATTGACTACCTATATTTTAATTAGATCTTTGAGCTCTGGGCAGAGCCCATGCTGAATCCTGGGTTTTCAAAAACGAAGAATTATTATGAGGCTAGACCATGTGATGCTTTTACAGGGCACTTGAATATTTTTTTCCAAACAAAGACTTTCTAAGTGCCTAAATTATACTTTTTTCATAGAAACCCTAGAGTAGCTTCTGTTGCAATAGCTATTAATGAAGAGAACATAATTCAGTCAACTGAGAAGAAAAAAAAAAATTTGCTCAAAAAGACAAAGTCTTAGTAGAGAAATAAATAAACAAACAAATAAAAAAAAATGAAGGTTTTTATCATTCTCAGCAGACTATCTCAAGAACAGAAAACCAAACACCGCATGCCCACCAAGGGTGGAACTGAACAATGAGATCACCACTGCACTGCCTGCCTACCAAAGGAGGGAGTGGGGGAGGATTGCATTGGGAGTTATAATCTGATGTGTGAAATGAGCTGGATGGTGCTGATGAGCTGATGGGTGACCACATGGCATGGTGATACATATGTAAATAAAACTCTGCATGTTATACATGTAATTAGGAACTTTAGAAAAGTGGAGCATATTAATAGGTTAAAAAGATATATATATATATACATACATACAATATATATAATATATATATACTACAGGAGTATGTGAGACTATGGGAATGGTGGCAACATATATATCTTGTAATTTAGAAGTTTCAGAGTATTAAATTTATCCTGACTTTTTCCAGCAATTAGATAATCTTATATATGTGTCTCTATTTTAGGCAATAGGGTTTTTTTAAAATAATACATTATAAATCTATGATGCATGAGGTGCATGAATGCTTATAGTAGCTTAAATGTGGTCTTTTAGATATACTTAAGTAGGTAATTATCCTAATAATAAATACTAAGCATTTATAAAAAAAGTAAGTTTTAAAATACAACATGCATACATATCACCATCCGCATGTTAGCTTTTAATTAAATTCACTTTTAACCAATGAGTTCTTTAATAAAAAAGTTTTTCTTTCCCAGTAGCCTCTCAGCAGGAATTGACCCAGTACCTTTCATTTTCAAGTTTATATGGCACCAAAAGAATGAGACAGATACACAAACAAGTGGAGACAAATTTTGGATGACACAAGGGGAAGTGCACTCAGGCAAAACAGACTCAAAACCAACTCAAAACTTGATCTCAACCAAAATGCAAAGCGGGTGTATGAGCAAGTCCTACTGCTTCTCTTGGCAGTATGGGACAAATAGCTTAATAAGCTCAGATAGGAAAACAATAGGCTCCTGGCATACCATACAATTAACTCACCCTTGGAGCGCATCTGCTCCTGATTTCCGTTCTTCCTCAGCAGTGAAAAGGATGTGCAATTTTGAACAAGAGACAGCCCTCGGGAGGGTTCCGGGAAAATCCCACCCAGCAGCTGCTGGGATCCTCCTGAAAACTATCTCATTGCAAGCCACTGGCCACTGAACATACACCGTCCCCATCTCTCCTGGCTGTCTTGTCAAATTTTGTTCTCAGACCAAACTGAGGGTTGGGCTATTTCACATGGCCCAATAACCAGATCCAGATGAACTAAGAGAGTTTTATTTCGAAACTACAGAGGGAGGCGGCCTGGTACCCACAGACTAACTCTACTCATAAAAGTTTTCCAGACTGTAAGCTTGGCACCTGCAAGTGCATTCATCTAGCATATAAGTGATTAACTTCTAAACCAGCCAAGGGTCCTGGGCTCTGGACCCTCCCAGGAGCCTTAGTCTACGGGACATTAATCGAACAACAGTCCAGGTGCTGGCATTACCTTATCTTGTCTCCCTACAGCAAACCATGGAGGTTTGGGAGTTATCGACCCACAATAACCTTGTTTTTGTGGGAGGGCTCTGAGTTTCTTCTGAACCCTGTGTAAAACTTTGTTTAATTTGGCAGTTTCTTTAAGGTTCAGGAAAAGGCCTAGGCAAAGTCTATTGGTGGGCTTTTCATTCCAGGCCCCATAAGGGCACTGCCTCTACAGCCTTTAATATTGATTTAACTCTGACCACTCAATCAGTACTGAAGATTACATGGAGGTCATGTTAATGAGAGAGGGATCAGCCTTCACAGCACTCCTTGCATCCTGAAATTATCTGTTAAAAAAATCAGAAATCGAAGGCAAAATAAATGACCAAACTGAAATAAAATATACTATACATTCTTATAGACCTGTCTTACATACTTCACCACTAGCTGAGGTGCCATCAGAATCTGATTGCAAAAGAACTCTTACTTAGGAGCCAAGTTCCTGGAATTAAAAATAGAAATAACTCTTAGCCTTCCAACTCTGGACCAAGCCATGCTTTAAAAAGCACTACATGTAATCTAAACACTGAATGAAAGTAAGGGTACATCTTCAAGTAGCTCTCTTTCTGGAACAATATTTCATCGACAACAAATGTACCTAGTTAAGCTCTAGGGCTCCTCCCAAAATGAAAGCAAGTCACCATAAAATTTTTGAAACTAGCTTGAGATTCAGATAAAAAAAAGTAGGAGGCAAAGTAGTCTCTTGTGAGTTCTGGTCTTAGAAGTTAATTACAAGTACACAGGAAAAAATACTGTATTTTAAACATTATGTACAAACGAAAGTTCAAAAAAGGCATTTGATGGGGTACTAAAAATCTGTAATAAATATACATTGTCTTATAAATAGTTTTAGAAAAACAGCATTTCTATATGGAGAGAAAGAAAGCTATTTATATATTCTCAAATATAAACACAAGTGATTGAAGACCTAAATGTAAAAGGTACAAGTATAAAATAAAAGATAAAAAAGAAAAAAAATCTGTGTTTTTGGAGTAGGAAAATACTTCTGCAACAATGGGAAAAAGAAAACATCATTAGGCCAAACGAAACAAAACAAAATACATAAATATGACTACAAAAATTTATTACTAAAAATTATATATAGATTTCAACTTCATTTTAGTTTTAGTGAAGTTGCTCTCAGGCACACCCCTACTTAGATTTGAAGCTAGCTCAACTGGTTTGCATGAAAACTGAAATTGAGTTTGGAATCAGAGGTGAATGAGCTAATGATTAGATGGAAGGAGAAAATGGGTGTATGAAAAGACGGGGTGGGGGAGGGAGAGACAGAAAAAATTTTACAAATGGTGATGTAAAGTATTCAGTTTCAGATTTTCTTCTTTTTATTGCTGATATGCACAGACTCCTTCACTCCCCTCCCCTGTTCCCTTTCAATCTTCTATTCCATAACAATACCACTATATACAATGGCTATGTGTGAATATGTGACAAGAATGGACAGGAGTATTCTAAGTGCACCACGACCAGGTTATTTGAGAGGATGCAGGGTTCTTCACTATATGTGGGATAGAATTTCAAGCTTGTATAAGTGAATATTAAATATACAGCATCACTTCCATCTGACAAACTCTTAAATGTGATACAAATAAGGCCAATCAGATTCTTTCTCCCTGGATTTTGAATCTTGAGAGTGGAGTAACATAGAGGTGAAAAATGTTTACTGCTTATTCATCTCAACAATGATTTCTCAATGAGACTTCCCATTATATCTTTTTCCCTAAATCTCCCGTCTTGCCTCAGTTCTGGGCTTTCCAAGTTTATATTGCTGTCATGAGTTTTAATCAATATACACTTTGAAACTGCCTGTTCCCTATACCATAAGATTGTGAGGTGGGAATCACATAATTTTTATTAACAGTATTCCAATCAACCTGTAGCTTCTTTATGCTCATATTAAAGTACTATCATGATGTCTGGGGCATCCAGTTGTATAGCTCTTTTACTCCTCCTTATCGATGACTTATGAAAACCTCGAAGTCACTCCTTAATAATCGTGAATGTTATTGGTAACAACTCACAATTTTGCCTCTCTGCTGTAATCCCTGATACCATACCTGGTGACTTCTATGTTCACGTGTACAATAAGTAGCTTTCAGTTTTCTTTTTCATGCCACTTCAGCCACTCCCTTTCACATCTTGAATCTTGCCTTCGCACATAATTGTGCTTTTTCTGAAATACTGACTTTGAATAGTGTACTTTCTAACAAATTATTTTATTTCTCTCTTCTCTACCCCACTACATATGCTTTATACCTCATTGAATATGTCAGTACCTTTGACATCATTTTCTCCAACTTTATTAGACATCATGGATGTATTTCCTTTACTATCTAATATGATTCTCCATTACATATCATTTCCTTTTCTTACCATCACACTTAATTCTCTTGATCACTTTTCCTGCTTTTTCATCTCTTCTTTATATCACCAGCCTTGAATCAATTGAACCTTCTTCTATGACTACTATGCTTGAATAGCTACTACAACAGAATAGACAAAAACTGCAATAAATCATTGTGGATTAGTCCCACCGTGAGTTGATGGCATGTAATCTCACCTGTATCATTATTTTTAAACATTATATTTGTCTCTGAACTGTTTTCAACTGTATTTCCCTTTTCTCCATAACCCTAGCCTTCTCCAAAACCTTACTCTGATAACAAAAGTATTCCCATCTTTTCAGCCTCTTACTTTACCTCATCTTTAGCCTATAGACATGGTTGTCTCTTCCATTATAAGGAGACCCTCTCTGTGCCTAGTTTGCATCCACTTCTAGCTAAAAACACATCTCTCCTCCTTGTTTCACATACTCATCCTATGCTTATCTTTCTTCAAAATGAAAAGGCAATCACATACTCTTGCTCAATAAGTCAAAAAAATTTATCCAACATTCATTAGTCTCCAGAGATCATACTTTACTTTATTTGCTTGTTATTTTCCTCTCAGAAATCAGTTAAAACTACCTCATTACTCCAGCTTTTTTTCTTTATTTAGATTAGTATGGTACTGGTTTCTTACAGGACAGTGGTTCTCAACCAAGAATACTAAATCAGAATTTGTAGTGGTGATTCCCCAATATGTGTGAACTTAAAATGTACCCAGGAAATACTGATATGCATCTCTGTTTTTTTTTAGAGTAGAAAGCTTTAAAAGTTACCTAACTGTTTCATAAGAAAAAATTCAATTATATGTTTATTTTAAATTATATTTTGTATTGAGAGATCACCGGAGGGAAATGGTAAAGAATTTCATTTATGGTCACCTGCAGTTTCCTCAACCTTATATGTTGGTATCACTCATTCACTTGAAAGCGAGAGAGGATGGTATGGGCTTCAGATTCAGACAGACTTGAGAACACATCCTACTTTAGCTATTTGCCACTGCAAACATTACTCAGCCATCCTGAGTCTGTTTTTTTTTTTTTTTTTTTCATGTTTAAAATGTGAAAGTAGCAGTATCTAACCCATTGAGATGTTGTAAAGATTAAATGAAACAATATGTGTAAAGAATTTAGCTGTCCTTATCCCTTTATAATTGCTCAAAACAAAAAAAAAAAATTAACTACCTATTGTCTTGTTCATACTACACATACTAGACCCTTGTAAAGTCCTCTTGTTCCTCATGTTTGTATCTGGAAAAATAGTTACTATCATTTATTTAGCATGTCACAGTTTACTAATTTTTAAACTTATGTTATTAGAATCACTTTTACAAAAATTTCATGAGTTGGGCATAGCCACAAATGGACAATTCGGCTCACATAGGAAACCTGAAGTTAAGATAATGTCGTTTTTATATGAATTTTCCTGATGATCAGTAATGTTGAGCGGTATTTTTATGTACCTGTTGGCCATATTTATGTCTTTTGCCTATTTTTTAATCAGATTTTTGTTTTCTTGCTATTGAGTTGTTTGAGTTTCAAAATTATGACTATGTGAAGTAATGCATATGTTAATTAGCTAGATTTAGTGATTCCACAATGTATACATACTGCAAAACCTCATGTTGTACTTGATAAATATATACAATTTTGTATGTCAAGATTTAAACATTTGATTTAATTAAAAATTAAATTAGAGAATGTTCAGAGCACTTTGATAAAGTAGAGTTGAAAAGTGAAAAAGAGGTTTGAAAAATAATCTGCTTGTAATTTGAAATCATATTGCAATTTACAACCCTGGTTAGTGCTGATGTTTATGTATGTAGTCATTTTGTTTGAGTTAACTCCAGAGTCATAACCAGACTAGACAAAATTACATAAAATTGTTATCAAACTTATCTAAATCCCTAAGTTTCATTTTGAAATGTATATGTGTTTATGGGACTTTTCTCTAAAAATTTTTGTCTGTTGACACAATAGTAGCATATCTATCAATGGAATAAATATTATATTATATAATACAAGTTGACAAATGGGCATCTCACCTATATCTTTCTAGTTATTTACATTATTTGTTTCATTTTTTAGCTGATCTTCTTCTTTCAAAAATAAATCCCAATACTTGTAGTTCATAATCAGTATGGCTTTTTTTGCTGGCTTTTTTTTTTTTCTTTTCTTTTTTTTTTCCAATAGGTGTTTATTTATTTTTACCCAGCTGAGGTATGATTTCTATGGAAAAGCTGCTGGACACAGTTCTCCTACAGGCTTCATATTTTCTTCCTCTCCTTTGTATTTCATCCAAAGCCAATTTTGTATAATCTGCCTGCTGCTGCTCTAGAAGTGACATCTGTTCAAATTTACACTCTTTATCATGGGTGACATGTTGTTTGTGTTTCTGTTTACCTCAAGCCTAGTTCCAACTGTTTCTTGCTGATAATTTGTGATTTCTTCTTTCAGTCTATTTCTATTTTTAAGCATTTTTTTGGTTTTTTTTTTTTTTTTTCATCCCTCTTTTTTTCCATTTTTTTTTTTTTTTTTTTTTTTTTTTTTTTTTTTTTTTGTCAGTTGTGCTACCTGTGTTTATACTTTGAAGAAAACTGGATGGAACTTATATGTAAGGAATATATAGACTGGGAAATTGGATGGAAACAAGAATAATTTTCCTGCTTGCTCACCTTCAGATCCCACAAACATATTCTCCAGTAATTAGGCACCCTGATCTCCATGAAATCCAGCAAACATACATCAAGGCATTTACTACATAATGCCTTTGCAATGTTTATGGGGAGAAATATATAGGTAATCATGTTCAAGTTCAGTTTTTTTTAAAGGCTTGTGGCAAAGGTTGAAAGTGAGAGGTATAAAATGAACTCATAGAAACACAGAGTAGAATGATGGTTACAGAGCTTAGGGGTTGGGGATATGGGAAGATAATAGTCAAAGGGCACAAATTAACAGACAGGAGGAATATGCTTTTGTGCTTTGTTGAGTTCTATTTCTCAGTGTGATGAACATAGTTTTGTATTTTTTTTTTATTTAGGGGGTACAGGTACATTTTTGTTACATGGATATATTGTGTAGTGGTGAAGTCTGGGCTTTTGGTGTAACCATCATGCAAATAGTGTACATTCTACCCAACAGGTAATTTCTCTTTCCTCACCTCCCTCTTTTCCTCCCTCTTATTGGAGTCTCCAATGTCTGTTATTCTACCCTATGTGTCAATATGTATGCATTTTTTAGCTCCAATTTATTAGTGAGAATGTGTGGTTCTTCACTTTCTTTTTCTGATTCATGTCATTTAGGAAAATGACCTCCCAAACAAACCATGTTGCTGCAAAAGATATGATTTCATTCATTTTTATGGCTGCATGTATTACATGGTGGTTGTTCATGTGTGTGTGTGTGTGTGTGTGTGTGTATGTGTGTGCAGATAGGTAGGTAGGTAGATAGATAGATAGATAGATAGATAGATAGATAGATAGATAGATACTGCATTTTCTTTAACCAATCTTACATTAATGGACACTTAGGTTGATTCCATGACTTTGCTATTGTGAATAGTGCTGCAATAAACATACAGCTGCAAGTCTTTTTGATATAATAATTTCTTTTCCTTTTAGTAAATACTGAGTAGTGGGATTGCTGGATTGAATGGTAATTCTATTTTTAATTATCTGAGAAATTTCCATACTGTTTTTCATAGAGGTTGTACCAATTTTAATTCCCATCAACAGTGTATAAGCCTACCCTTTTTTCTGCATCCTTGCCAACATCTGTCACTTTTTCTTTTTCATAGTTGCCATTTTTACTGGTGTAAGATGACATCTCATTGTGGTTTTAACTTGCATTTATCTGATAATCTTGATGTTGAATATTTTTGCATGTTTGTTGGCTACTTGCATGTCTTCCTTTGATTAAAGTCTGTTCATGTCCTTTGTTCACTTTTTAATGGCGTTATTTGTTTTATCCTTGTTGAGTTGTTTGAATTTCTTGTAGACTCTTGATACTAGCACTTTGTCAGATGCATAGTTTGCAAATATTTGCATATAGTGAAAAATAGAGTATTATGCATTTCAAAATTGCGAAGAGATTAAAGTTCGTATGTTTCCAGCATAAAAAATTAAGTATTTGAGGGGATGGGTAAGATATCTATCTTGATTTAATTATTCCACACTGTATTCATAAACTATAACAACACTTTGTACCTCATAAATTTGTATAATTATGAATTTTCAATACAAATAATGTGTCTCCATGGTGAAAATGTGAAGTTGTCATTTTAACACACATATTTTCTGCAATTTGATCTAAACTAATTAATTTCAAGAAAATTCTCTCAAACTGAATCTAAAAATAGTGGTGAGGAGGGCGGAGCAAGATGGCCGAATAGGAACAGCTCCAGTCTCCAACTCCCAGCTTCTGGAAGCGCAGTAAGGCAAGACTGGTGATTTCTGCATTTCTACCTGAGGTACCAACGCCATCTCACTCTGGGAGGCCAGGATGATCGGTGCTGGGCCAGCTGCTGCAAGCCCACCAGCTGAGAGCCGAAGCTATGCTTGGTGCACTTCACCTGGAAGCGCAAGGTAAGGGAATCCTTTCCCAGCCAGGGGAACTGAGACACAACACCTGGAAAACGCACCTCCCACCCCACACATTAAAGCCACAAACAGGTACACCAGGAGATCATATCCCACACCTGGCCGAGGTCCTATCACGAGCCTCCCCACGCTACAGCACAGCAGTCCGACCCACCGGCAAGGGCAGCAGCCAGGCTGGGGAGGGGCACCCCACGCTGGAGGTCACGGTGAGAACAAAGCCGCTGGGAAGTCCGTGGGAGTTTTCCAGCAGCAGCCTGGCTGGAACCTGGCTCACCCTCAGACTCCACCCCTGCATGGTGCAAGGCTGCTACAACAACAACAACAAAGCAGAAACTCCTCTGTAGGATGCAAACGACTCTGGTCTGACAGCTTTGAAGAGAGCAGTGGATCTCCAACACGGAGGCTGAGATCTGAGAATCTGACACGCTCTGCCTGGCGTGCGGGTCCCCTGACCCTGAGTAGCCTAACTGGGAGAGCATCCCCACGAAAGTAAAGTCTGATTAATTCCCCACACCTCACAGGGTGAGCACTCCTGAGAGGAAGCCTGTGCCAAGAATCAGACAGGTGCCACCCCGCTGTTCAGAAATATTCTATCTTCCTGCAGCCTCTGCTGCTGATACCCAGGCAAAATAGGTCTGGAGTGGACTCTAAGCAATCTCCTGAATAGATCTATAGAAAGGCTGAGGGTCCTGACTGAAAGAAGGAAATCTATCAAACAGGAAGGCACGGCACTAAAACTCACTAGTACATCACTACTAATAAAGACTAGAGGCAGATAAACCACAAAGATGGGGAAGTAGGCAGAAAAGCTGGAAATTCAATAAGAGCACATCTCCCCGCAAAGGAGCGTGAGCCCATCAGCAACGATCAAAGCTGGCTGAAATGACTCTACTCCAGATGAGAGAAGAAGGCTCAGTCCATCAAACTCTTTAGAGCCAAGGCTGAGGAATTCACGCACTCCAGCCCAAAAGAAACCAAAAATCCTGGAAAAAGGAAGAACTGACGCCAGACTCAACGCTACTCTAAGAGAAGGTCATAAACGAAATGAAAGAGAGATGAAACCATGACACAGAAATACGGATAAATGCACAAGCTTCCAGTAACCACTCCATCAACTGGTAAGAAAGAGATCAGCCGATTGAGGATCAAATGGAATGAAATGGAAGGAAGAGAAACCAAAAAGAAAAAAGAAGAAAAAGAAATGAACAAAGCCTGCAAGTAGCTAATGGGATTATGTAAAGACCCTCAAATCTACGTCTGATTAGTGCCTATGCGAGGGGGAAAAATGGAACCAAGTTGGAAAATACTCTTCAGGATACTCTCATCCAGGAGAACTTCCTCAACCTAGTAGGGCAGGCCAACATTCAAATCCAGGAAATTACAGAGAACGCCACAAAAGATACTCCCTCGAGAAGAGCAACCCAAGACACATAATCTGCCAGATTCACCTGCTGAAATGAAGGAAAAATCTTAAGGGCAGCCAGAGAGAAAAGGCCGGTGACCGGCTGCATGTGCTTCCATCAGGACTCCACAGCAGCAGATCTCCCGGCAGAAACCTGGCCTAGAAGAGAGGGGCCTAAATATCCAATGATTCCAAAGAAAAAAAAGAATCCCTAAAACCCAGGAACTCCAAGTGATCCGTACCAAACTATAAGTTCTATATATGAAGGAGGAAGAAAATTTTTATAGATATAAATGTTTAGATTTTATTACCACTAGGGCCTGTTCTTATAAGAGACTTGATAGCGACCACTCAACATGGAAAGGAATAACTATACCAGCTTACTGGTAAAACATGCCAAAATGTAGAAGATCCATCGAGGCTTAGGGAAGAAACTGCATCAACTAATTCCATAAAATAACTAGTTAAATATCATAATGGTGATCAAGTCTGCTATAACAATCTTAACTCTTTAAAATGTAGCTAATCTGCACCGCCCAATTAAAAGACACAGACCGGCAAACTGATAAAGAGTCAAGACTCCATCAGTCTGCATTCAGGAGACCCATCCTCACACGCAGAGACATACATAGGCCTGTAAAACAAAGGGATGGAGGAAGATCATCACTACAAATGAGAACAAAAAGCAGGGCTGGGTAATCCAGGGGTCTCTGATAAAAAACAGGACTTTAAAACCAACACTCCATGAAGGCCATTACATAAATGGTCATGGATCAATTCCACAGGAAGAGCTTAACTATCCTAAATATATATGCACTCAAATACAGGAGCACCTGGGGATTCCAGTGTACAAGTTCTTAGAGGACTTATGCAAAGAGATTTAGACTCTACACACAATGGGAGATTTGTAACATCTACTGTCACATTAGATAGATTCAATGAGACAGAAAGCACAAGGATGTCCAGGGAATTAAACTCATCTCTGGCAAGCAGACCTAATAGATATCTATAGGAACTCTCCACCCCAACCAATAGAATATATGATTCTTCTCAGTGACTATAACAAAATTTACTCCAAAATTGGACTATATAATTGGAAGCAAAGCACTCTCAGCAAAATGTATAAGAATAGAAATTATAATAAACTGTCTCTCTAGACTATGAAAAAGTAACTAAACTAGGAACTCAGACTAAGAAACTCAACCAAAACTGCCTACAATCCATACATGGAGAAACTGAATAACCTGGTTCTGAAATGACTACTGGGTACATAACGAAATGAAGGCAGAGAGGCTGAAGATGTTCTCAGAAACCAATGAGGTACCAAAGATAAATATTTACCGAGAATCCTGGGACACATTTAAAGCAGTGCAGAGGGAAATGAGAGCACTAAATGCCCATTTGAGAAAAGCTAAGGAAAAGACCAAAAACTGACACCTCTAACATCACAATTGGGGTTAGAACTAGAGAAGGCAAGAGCAAACATATTCCAAAGCTATGTGAAGGCAAGAAATAAATCTAAGATCAGAGCAGAACCAAGGAGATAGGAGATGGCCAGAAAAACCCTCCAAAAACTCACACACAATGAATCCAGGAGTTGTCTTTTGAAAAGATCAACAAAATCTCGATACAGACTACTAGGCAAGAGACTAATAAAGAAGAAAAGAGAGAAGAACCAACCGAATTTAATTAAAAAATGATAAAGGGATACTACCACTGACTCTACAGAAAATACAAACTACCACCAGAGAATACTTTGGTAAAACACTCTACGCAAATAAACTGGAAAATCGAAGAAATGGATAATTTTGATAATTTTACACTCTTCCCAAGACTCAAATCCAGGAAGAAGTTGAATCCTGAATAGACCAATAGTGGCCTGTAACCCTGAGTACACCACAGCTCTACCAACCAAAAAGTCCAGGACCAGATGATTTACAGCTGAATCTCTACCAGAGGTATAAGGAGGAGTTGGTACCCATTCCTAAAACTACCTGCAATCATTAGTAAGAGGGAATCCTCCTAACTCCATTTTATGAGGCCAACATCATCCTGATAACAAGCCCGGCAGAGACATACAACAAAAAGAGAATTTTAGACTAACATCCCGATGAACATCGATGCAAAAAAATCCCCTAACAAAACAGCCACAAACCGGATCCAACAACACCAAAAATGTTTCATCCACCATGATCAAGGGTATTTCATCCCTGGGATGCAAGGCTGGTCTAACATTCGTAACCAATAAATATAATCCAGTATAAATAGAAGTCCAAAGATAAGGAACTATTGATACCTAATAGGGATGCAGAAAAGGCTTTTGATAAAATCTAATAGCCTCTTCATAAACAGCCACAATCTGCATTGATGAACATCTCAAAATAATAAGATATTTATGATAAAACCCACAGCCACATCATACTGAATGGGCAAAACTGGAAAAAATTCCTTTGAAACTGGTAATAAGATAGGGATGCTCCTCTTACCAATTCTATTCAACATATAGTGCTGGAAGTTCCATGAGGTAATCTAGGTAAGAGAAAGAAATCAGGGGATCTAGTTAGGAAGAGCCAATTGTCCTCAAGGTTTGCAGATGACATGGGATTGCATATTTAGAAACCCATTGTCTCAGCCCAAAAATCTCTTTAAGCCATGATAAGTGTAACTTCCAGCAAAGTCTCTAGATACAAAAATTAATGTGCAAAATCATACAAGCATCTTATACACCACAATAGACAAACATAGAGCCAAATCAAGGAATGAACTCCCAACAATTGCTTGGAAGAGAGAACTCACACCTAGGAATCCAACTTATAAGTGGATGTAGCACTTCATGAGAATCCATAAACCACTGCCTGGAAAGTGAAATAAAAAGATATACGTAAAATAAATGAAGCAGTCATACCTACGCTCATGGAGGTGAAGAATCAATATCGTGAAAAATGGCCATACTGCCCTGGCTGTAATTTTATAGATCTAATGCTTATCCCCATCAAGCCACCTGGAATGAAATTTCTTCACAGAATTCAAAAACTGGCTTTAAAGTCTATATGGAACCAAAAAAGAGCCCGGCAATCTCCAAGACAATCCTAAGTCAAAAGAACAAAGCCGGAGGCACTGCACCACCTGATCGCAACCGATACTACAAGGCCACAGTGCAATCCATAATGGTAACGGTACCCAAACAGAGATATAGGACTAATGGAACAGAAACAGAGTCCTTAGGAAATAATACCACATCTACAGCCATCCGATCTGATAAACCTGAGAAAAACAAGGAAATGTGGTTGATCACGCATTTAATAAATGGGAAAATCAATAAATTTCAGTAGAAAGTTTGAAACTGATCCTTTCCTACTTTATATTATAAATTCACCTCGAAGATGAGACTTAAATGTTAGACTCCTAATACCTATAAAATCCTAGATGAAAAACCTAGGTAGTACCATTCAGGATATAGGCATGGGCAAAGACTCTATGTCTAAAACACTAAAAGCAACGGCAGCAAAAGCCAAAACGATACAAATGGGATCCAATTGAATTAAAAGAGCCTGCACAAGCGTGAAACTACTACCAGAGGAACAGGCAACCTATGAATGGGAGGAAATTTGCAATTCACTCATCTGATAAAGGGCCACATCCAGAACCTACGTGTTGAACTCCAACAAATTCTGAGAAAAACAAACAACCCCATCAAAAAGTGTTGATATGAAATAGACATTTCTTAAAAAGAGGATAACATTCATACAGCCAATGACATACGAAAATGCCCACTAACACTGCCACTGGGAGAAATGCAAATCAAAACTACAATGATACCATCCATACCAGCGAAATGGGCGACTAAAAGCTTGTATGCCAGGTGCTGAGAGGATGTGGAGAAGAGGGAACACTTTATAATTGCTGGTGGATTTCAGAACTGAATTCAACCATTATGGAAAACAGTATGCATGGGGATTCCCTCAAGATCTAGGAACTAGATGCACCGGTACAACTTTGCGCTTCATCCCATTACCGGGGATATACCTGTGTTGATTATAAATCGCGCCATGGCAAAGACATACGCACACATGCCTATTGCATAACGACTACAATAGCAAAGATCTTAACCAACCCAAACGTCCACCGCGACAGACTGGATTAAGAAAATGCATACTATACACCCGCGAACACTAAGCAGCCGCTGGATGACGCCATCCCTCAGGGATATGGATGCAGCTGGAAACCATCATTCCTGAAAGGAAACCATCACAAGAAACAGAAAACTAAAATAATCGCATGTTCTACTTCCAGTAGGTGGAACTGAACAACGAGATCATCGGACTCCAGGAAGGGAAATGCCATCAGCACACCGGGGCCTACTGCGGGAGGGGAGGGATTGTATTGGACAGGACTTGATGAAATGATGAGTTGATGGTAGTAGATTAACATGGTAATAAGTATAATATATAATAAAATGAAGGAAAATGGAATAATGAAGGAAGAAGAAGGAAGGAAGAAGAAAAGAAAGAAAGAGAAGGAATGGAAGGAAGGAATGGAATGGATGGAAGGGTGGAATGGATATAAATAGGAATGGAAGGATTGGGACATGGATCTTATTAATGCCTAAAACATTACAGAAATAAGAAACAAAGGTAAATGTACAGGCAAAGGGATGGTGGTCTGATGGCAAAAGAGACAAGCTTTGCACAAGAAGGATGATGTCAAGAGGTCAAAGATGCTATTTGATTTCTCAAAAGTCCCAAATGATTATTGAGCATGTGAGTGGCTAATTTTGTAACACTGTAGAAAATATTAAGGATCTATAAGTTTATTTGACTTAGATAACTTTCCCAGGAATAAAAAACCTACCACAAAAAAATACATTGATAATATTTTATTTACTGTAATTTAACTCCGTGTTGTCGGGGGACACTGGCATTCCTATGTGATTTTTTTTTACCAGATTCCTATATGGCATCTATTTCACTGGTTGTTGGAGTGTAAACTGGAGAATACACTTCTCTATAATTTAAGGCCAGAATTGTAAGTAATCCATTTTTTTGTTGTGGGATTAGATGAGAAGAAGAAAGTGTCTTTGGATAACCTCCTAAATACTTCCTTCCTTTTGCAATCCTTCTTCTATACCTATCTAATTTTATTTCTTCTCCAAATTATGCATTGTGCAAAGCAATGGAGGGTGAAGGATAACCTTTCAGTAAATGGTAATGGAATAACTGGGTGACACTCAGAATAATTCTTCTAATTAGTGGTGGGAAAGACTCCAGTTGATTTTTTTTCTTAGGTACTTCTATTTAGTCAAATATTCCCATTAAGAACTTCTTAAGATAAAGGATTTGCAAAATCTATCCCCCAAATTCACTTGAGAAGCAAGACGTAACCTAGATTCTAAACTATACTCACTCCAGAGCAGGTAGGTTAACAGCATAAGTCTCAGGCCTCATGGGTCAAAATGCCTAACCTGCCACAGGCTGGGTTAAAGTTCACCTGGCTTAGGATATGCCTGGAGCAGAAAAGTTATAAATGAGCATGATTGATTTTACAAATCCCCAGCATATGTCGCTATATTCTAAGTTAAAAAAAGACAAATCTGTACAACACTCCCAGTAGAACTCACCGCCCATATAAGTGAGTGAAGAGAAGCGCAAATTTGAGACCAATGTTTTGTACAGATTTTAATAATATTTAATTCTAACGGAATTGCTTCATTAAGGATTTTGCAAGTAAAACTCCTTTGCTAAAATGTCTGAAATTTTTCCAATTGGATGGATTACATGGTATACAAAATTTTATTATCCACCTCTATGTGTTAGGAGGCTTAGGATATGCACTCAAAATGTCTGCTGACTAAAAGAAGACCATTCTCTTTTAACCTATTAAATAAGTTTGGCATTTTAAAAATGGCATTCTTGACAATGATCTTCCTAGCTTAGTGCTCCCCAAGAGGGACTTCATTGTCTTTGTTTGTTTGTATTTTCTTTTATAGAAATATAATTACTGTGCATGGTGAACTTCTAAAAGGTGCCTTTGTAAGTCCATTCCTAATTTTCTAAAAAATCCATATTGTATTTTCGTTCTAACATTTCTTATTCCAGAATTTGCCTGAGTCAGAAATACATTTTTGTGATGGAAAGGATTTTAATAGAAACAAGTCAATAAAGTTATACAAAACAAACTGTTCTTTTTTTTTTGAGACGGAGTCTCAGCCTCTGCCACCCAGGTCTGAGGAGGGCTGGATCTCAGCTCTACCAAGCCTGGCCTTCCCGGTTTACGCATTCTCCTGCCTTGTGCTTCTCCCAGCTGGGACTACAGTACCCGCCACCTCTACCAAGCAGTTTTATTTTAGTAGAGATTGCCTCTAATTAAAAGCAGCCAGGATGGTCTCTTGATCTCCCATCTCATGGGATCCAGCCTTGCCCTCGCCTCCCAAAGTGCTGTTGGATTACAGGTGGCTTGAGCCACTACTACCAAGCAACAAATTGAGCTGGCTGGTTGGCACTTAACTTTCTGATCAGCATTGTTAATGATCAAGGAATTGAAAAATTATTCACATAATGCATACCAAATGAAAATTTCTATGTAGGTATCACTTTAACTTTACCAAAAAAATGGTTTGAGTTGTTCAGTTACACCAAATACTCACAAAGACTACTTAACATATTAATGGCAATACAGAGTTAATATAGATTCATCTAGATTCTAGAAAATTTTATTTTTTCCACGTGTTCAACTAGGCTTTTATTTTGTCTTGCTCAGTTTTGTTGGTGAATAGTGTTCTGTTCATATGCAGCTTCAGTTCTTTCTCAAGAAGAAAAAAATTGCATACAGTGCTTGCAACCTGATTTCTTTGGCACAGGCTATTTTGCAGGTTAAACAACTTTTTGATGTAAAAATGTAATCTCTTCAATTCCGTTCAAGAGTAATAATTGTAGATATACTTATGTCACTTTGGTTGTTGAAGCATTACTTCTTTCTTCACTTCAAATAATGAGGCATTTTTTACATACTATCAACCATGACATTGAAAGGCAGGTCTGTAATGCCATTATGTATTCTTTGAGAAGAGTAGTAAAATAAATTGAACAAAATGGTAATATTACCTTTTGAAGAAATTTCCATCTACTATAGACTAATGTATGCTTCTGGAGTAACATATATTATAAACCTAACCCTTTAAAAATGTATTGAAAGTATAGCAAATACGGGTCATTAAGATATATTATTCAGTACACAAAATATATCTTACTTAAATTCTAATGCTTATACAATAAGCAATGTGGACTAAGGAAATGCTTGCCCAAAATAAGACTCCTTGGGTTGGGTGCAGTAGCTTATGCCTGTAATCCCACCATTTTGTGAGGCCAAGGCAGCAAGATTGAGGCTAAGAATTCAAGACTAGTCTGTGTAACATAGCAAAACTCCATCTCTACAAAAAAAAAAAATTAAAAAATTAGTTAGGTGTGGTGGTGTGTTCCTGTAGTCCTAGATACTCGGGAAGCTGAGGCAGTAGAATCCCCTGAGGCCAGGAGTGAAAGGTTAAGCTAAGACTAAGTGAGCTAAGACTAAGTGACTAAGACTAAGTGAGCTAAGACTGCACCACTGCACTCAAGCCTGGGTAACAGAGCAAGACCCTGTCTCAAAAAATCCCTATTTACATTTTTTGGCATTTATTTTATGGAATTTGTTAAAATTGAATACATTCATTGGTATCTTTTATTAAAATTCAAAATCTTAGTCAATGAAGAAGGTATGATTGTATCAGTAATATTTTAAAAATAGTTCATGTATATTGTTCTTTTAATAAGTAAATATTAGGATAATTGGAAATTTAATGTTGCTTAAATATTACATTTATATTTAGAAATTCTTAATTTCTTATTTTTTTCTAACATTGCTCTTAGTCCACACATAAAATATAGTCACATCTTGTGTTATTTGTGGTTTTTGAAAGCACAACTACACTGCAGTGTAGCATTACCTTAGACTTAAAGGGCATTTGACAAACTGCCTAAATGTGAAATTGCTTTTTAATATGTTTATCACATTTTAATATTAAAATAAGTGTATTTCCTAATATGTTGTAAAACTTTAGTGAGAAGTGTGACATTTGACCACTCTCAATAATTACAGAACAATGAAATTGCCCCAAAGTATAGGAAATATAAGTTTATTCAGGCTTCCCAACAGTCCAAAGAACTGGTGCTATGTACTGGGCAGATACTAAGTCTATTGTTTCTGTTTTCCCTTATC
The DNA here is from genome assembly GCF_008728515.1 of Papio anubis. Taxonomy (NCBI): domain Eukaryota; kingdom Metazoa; phylum Chordata; class Mammalia; order Primates; family Cercopithecidae; genus Papio; species Papio anubis. Next base: position 27,384,452 of record NC_044996.1, read on the forward strand.
TGACACAGTCATGGCACATTGTGAATTTATGATATTTTGTTGTTTTTTTTAATGAATTATTTATAGTGAAGTATAGAAATGTCATCTACAAAATTTAATTATGTTAACACAGTGCATGTTGTTAAATAATTCGTCAAATATTGAGGGCTACTGATATGGTTTGGCTTTTTTTCCCTGCCCAAATCTCATGACAAATTGTAATCCCCAGTGTTGGAGGAGGGGCCTTGTAGAAGGTGATTTGATCATGGGGGCAGTTTCTTATGGTTTAACACCATGACCCTCGGTGCTGTCATCATGATGGTGAGTGTTCCCGAGATGTGGTTGCTTAAAAGTGTGTAGTACCTTCCTCCTCTCTCTCTTGCTCCTGCTCTGGCCATGTAATATGTGCCTGCTTCTCCACCTTCTGCCATGATTGTAAGTTTCCTGAGGCCTCCCCTGACGCAGAAAGTTGAACAGCTTGCAGAACCATGAGTCCATTAAATCTCTTTACTTTATAAATTACCCATCTCAAATAGTTATTTATAGCAATGAGAGAATGAACTAATACAGAAAATTGGTACCAAGAGTGGGGTATTGCTGTAAAGATGACTGAAAATGTGAAAGTGATTTTGGAACTGGGTAACAGGCAGAAGTTGGAACAGTTTGGATGGCTCAGAAAACAAGAGGAAGATGACAAAAAATGTGGAATGTCCTAGAGACTTGTTGAATGGTTGTGACCAAAATGCTGATAGTGATATGAACAGTGAAGTCCAGACTGAGGAGGTCTCAGATGGAAATGAGAAACTTATTGGGAACTGGAGCAAAGTTCACTCTTGCTATGCTTTAGCACATTGACTGGCAGCATTGTGCCCCTGCCCTAGGAATCTGTGGAGCTTTGAACTTAAGACAGGTGATGTAGGGTATCTGGCAGAAAAAAAATTATAAGCAGCAAAACTTTCAAGATATGACCTGGCTGCTTCTAACAATGTTTGATCATATGCATGATCAAAGAGTATCTGAAAGTGGAACTTATATTTAAAACGGAAACAGAACATAAAAGTTTAGAAAACATGCAGCTAGGCCATGCAGTAGAGAATAAAAACCCATTTTCCTGGGAGAAATTCAAGCTGGCTGCAGAAACTTGCAGAAACAAGTAAAAAGGACCTGAATATTAACAGCCAAGACAATGAGGAAAATGCATAGAAGTCTAACTTAAAATCTATTTTCTCTGATATAACTACAGGTGCACCTGCTCTTTTTTGATTGCCATTTACACAAAATCTCTATCTCTCTTCTCTTTACTTTAAGCCAACATGTGTCCTTAAAGCTAAAGTGAGTTTCTTCTGGCTTGTGTGTAAACTAGAGTTTCTTTAAACCCATTCAGCCATTCTATATCTTTTTTTATTGGGGCATTTAATCAAATTGTATTTAAGGTAATCATCTATGTAGAATAATTAACTGTTGACTTTTTTTAATGTTAGCCTTATAATTCTTTTGTCAGTCCTTTCCCCTCGTGCTGTCTTTCTTTGTGTTTTGTCAAATTTTTGGATTGATATGTTTGATTCTTTTCTTTTTTTCCTTTGTGTAACCTCAATAGTTTTTCTTTGTGTGTGTGTGTTTGTGTGTCTGTGTGTGGTTACCAAGGAGCTTATATAACGTATCTTACACAGTAAGCACTCACTTAACATCATAGATAGTTCTTCGGAAATTGAAACTTTAAGTGAAATGACAAATAATAAAATCATTTTTTCTTCATCAACATTATAATGAGATGAGTGAGCAATATAATGTTGTTTCAGAACCTGCTCTATGTCAATGGCAGTTTTCAGAAACGTATCTAAAATGTTAAGTGAGGACTCACTATAGTTATAACATTCTATTTTAAGCTAATAGCAATTTAACTTTAATCACATACGAAAGCATTATGCTTTTAATGCTCCCTCCAACACAGTTATGCTATTGCTGTTATAATTAATATGCATTTACAGTGTTTCTTTAATATAGTTTTATTTATATTTTCATACTTTTGTTTTGTAACTTTTTTTGCTAGAATTAAAAATGATTTAACCCCAAAACAGCAAGGCAATATTCTGTATTTTTCTGTATAATTATCTTCAGCAATGTGTTTCATCCTTTTCTATGCTGTTGTGTTGGCATTTCAATTCCTTACATTGCAACCTGAAGAACTTCCTTTGACATTTCTTGTGAGGCAAGTCTACTGGCGATTAACTACCTGAGTTTCTTTTTGGGAACGTTTTTATATTTTCTTCTTTCTTGAAGTATAGTATAGTATTCTTAATTGATAGTTTTTTTTTTCTTTCTGCACTTTGAATATATAAATATAATCCAACTCCACTCTAGCCTGCAAGGTTATTTGCTGAAAAATCTCCTTCATTTTGAGAAATTGTGACAGTTATTGAATTCTTAATTAATATATAGTTTTTTTTTCCCCCCCCCACACTTTCAAAATATTACCTTATTGTTGTCCCAGGCATTCTGCCTTGAAGGTTTCTAATGAAAAATTACTGATCATACTGAAGTTGTTCTGTATGTAACAAGTTGCTTTTCTTTTGCTGTTTTCAAGATTCTCTGTGTCTTCAGCTTTCAAGAGTCTGATTTTAGGGTGTCTTGGTGTGAAACTCTTTGCATTTATCCTACTTAAAATTCTTTGAGCTTCTTAAATTTGTGGATTCATATCTTTCATCCAGTTTGGGAAGTTTTCATTTATTGTTTCTTCAAATATTTGTTATGACTATTTTGTCTTTGTTAATATTCTGTGAGTTACAAAATGCATATGTTATTCTGCTTGGTAGCCTCTCTTCACCTTTATTCATTCTTTTCTTCTTTGCTCCTCAGACTTGATGCTTTTATTTATATTATCTTCAGGTTCACCAATTATTTCTTCTGTCTGTTTAAATTTACTGGTGAATGTTTTCAGTGAATTCTCTATGTCAATTATTATACTTTCCATTCCTGGAGTTTGTTTATATTCTCTATATCTTTATTAATATTATTATTTTATTCATGCATTATTTTCCTGATTTTTTAAGCTATTGATTCTATTTTCTTTAACTCTTTAAACATGTTTAAACCTGCTGTTTTAAAGTATTTTTCTAATAGACCTAATGTCTCCACTTCTTCAGGGATTGTTTCTGTCCATTTTGTTTCTTTGAACGCATCAAACTTTCCTGTTTCATTTATGCCTTATGATTTCTTTTCTCTTGGAAGCTGGACATTTGAATATCTTAACATAGTAACTACAAAAATCTGATTTTCTCACTTCACATTGCTTTTCTGGTTTTGTTGCTGTTGATTAATTGTTTAAAAAAAGACTACAGTAGTCCATTTTCAGTGACTCAAATTATTTTTATAAAGATTCCATTCTTTTTTTGTGTGGTCACTGAAGGCTCTACTCCTTATCTTATATTTGGCTTCTATAATATTTTTGACAGAGACTTATTTGAATGCCACACATATTGTGAAGCTTATTCTTAGTTAATTCAATATCTGCTTGGTTGCTATAAACACTTACATGTGTTTTCCGAGTCTGACAAAGTTGATTCTGACAGTTTCTCCTTGTTTCAATGTTTCTGTGGGATGACAAGAAACATTATTGCTAGTGATTCCATCTTGTTGACATCATATACCTCTTTATTTTCTTGATTAGTCTCTATGAAGATTTATTAATTGTGTTGACTTTTCCTAATAACCACATTTGGTTTCATTTTGTTTTTTACTTTTTAAAATTTTTTTCTGGGTACATATTAAGTATGTATATTATTGGAATACATGAGACATTTTGATAGTGGCATGCCATGTGGAATAAGCACATCATGGAAAATGAGATATCCATCACCTCAAGCATTTATGCTTTGAGTTACAAATAATGCAGTTATATTTTTTAAATTATTTTAAAATATAGAATTAACTTATTATTTTTTCCAACATTTATTTTAACTTCAGAGGTACATGTGTGGAATGTGCATGTTTGTTGCACAGGAAAACATGTGCCATGGTGGTTCGCTGCATAAATCATCCCTTTACCTAGGTAGTAAGCCCAGCATCCATTGGCTACTCTTCATGATGCTCTTCCTTTCCCCATCCCACCAACAGGCCTCAGGATGTGTTGTTTCCCCCTTTGTGTCCACGTGTTCTCATCATTCAACTCCCACTAATAAGTGAGAACATGTGGTCTCTGGTTTTCTGTTCCTCTGTTAGTTTGCTGAAGATAATGGCTTCCAGTTCCATCCATGTCTCTGCATAGAACATGATCTTTTTATGGCTGCATAATATTCCATGGTGTATATGTACCATATTTTCTTTATCTGGTATATCATTGATGGGCATTTGGGTTGATTTCATGTCTTTGCTACTGTGAATAGTACTGTACTGAACATACATGTGCATGTATCTTTATACTAGAATGATTTATATTTTTTGTGTATGTACTCAGTAATGGGATTGCTGGATCAAATGGTATTTCTGCCTCTAGGTCTTTCAGGAATCGCCACATTTTCTTTCACAATGGTTGAACTAATTTACACTCCCACCAACAATGTAAATGCATTCCTTTTTCTCCACAACCTGACTAGCATCTGTTGTTTCTGAACTTTTTAACAATAGCCATTCTGACTGGTGTGAGATGGCATCTTATTGTTGTTTTGATTTGCATTTCTCTAAAGATCAGGGATGTTGTCTTTTTTCATGTTTGTTGGCAGCATAAATGTCTTCTTTTGAGAAGTGTTGGTTCATTTCTTTTGCCTACATTTTAATGGGGGGTTGTTTGTTTGTTTCTTGTAAATTTGTTTAAGTTCCTTATAGACTCTGGATATTATACCTTTGTCAGACGGATAAATTGCAAACATTTTATCCCATTCTGTAGGTTGTCTGTTCCCTCTGATAGTTTATTTTCTGTGCAGAAGCTCTTTAGTTTAATCAGGTCATATTTGTCAATTTTTGCTTATTTTGCAATTGCTTTTGTTGTTTTCCTTGTGAAATCTTTGTCCATGCCTATATCCTAAATGGTACCGTCTAAATTTTCTTCTAGGATTTTTATAGATTGGAGTTTTACATTTAAGTTTTTAATCCATCATGAGTTAATTTTTGTATAAGTTGTAAGGAAGAGGCCTAGATTCAATTTTCTGCATGTGGCTAAGCAGTTATCCAATCACAATTTATTAAATATAAAATCCTTTTCCCATTGCTTGTCTTTGTGAAGTTTGTTGAAGATCATATGGTTGTAGGTGTGTGGTCTTATTTCCGGGTTCCCTATTCTGTTCCATTGGTCTATATGTCTGTTCTTGTACAAGTACCATGCTGTTTTCGTTACTGCAGCCTTGTAGTATTGTTTGAAGTTGGGTAGGGTAATGCCTCCACCTTTGTTCTCTCCTCTTAAGGTACCAAAATAAACTTGGAGATCCTGGGTCTGTCAGAAAGCGACGTTGTTTATTTACCACAGGTCAAGAATCCTATACAGGGACTGCGTAGACAAAGGTCTGATGCAAGCCTACCCAAAGGGATTTTATCAGCTCTGCAAGTCAAGCTTTTCTCCTTAGAGGGGTGCATATCGTTCCACTCAAAGTCTTGGTAAAACAACGAGTTTCCCCAATTCTGTCCTGTTGCAAAAGAAAATGAATTCTTATTGCACTGATGCAAACAACTATATTGCCATAAGTTGATAATACTTACAACTAGTTTTCAAATTATGAAGAAGCCAGGAAGAGAGAGAGAAAAACAGAGAGAGAAATATGCTCCAAATTTTGTTCACAGGAGTATACTTTACTCAATTATTAAAGACCATAAATAATTCAAAGTAAGTTTCCTTGACTCTAAAAACTAAAACAAGGATCAGCAATATTCCAACCCAAAGTAAAAGAGATTGCTTCAGTTTTCTATAAGATCAGTCCATTTAGTTAACTCTTCTTTTGTTTGATATTCTTGAACATTTTAGCTCTTCATGAGTCCTGTACATTTTTCTTTTATTCCAATGTTACAATCTCCAAAGTTATCAGAAACCTGCATTTGGGAGCACTTGTCAAAGTTCTATAACTTATTATAAGTTGTCTTATGAAAAGGATTAAAACCAGAAAACAGTTGCGTTTGAATAACAAAATGTCCAGGGTACTTACAGTTAGAAACACAATTGACAAAGAAGTTTGGTTATCCCCATGGTTTACAGTAACTTAACAACCTTAATTATGATTGATAGCATATACTAAGACATTAGAACTCTAGAAATCACATACAATTTTGGAACATATATTAGTATTATTCACCAAAATATAACCTAAAGAAGATAGAACACCATTCTGGCAATCTCACGTACCTAAATATGTCAAATAATCCCGTTTACCTCTCTTTTTGATACTTCAGGGGCCCTCTGAAGCATCTAAAAGTCAGGCATCAGAAAAGACTATTTTGAAACTGAAGTTTGATTTTGGGAAGCTTATTAAGTGTTAGAGATTTAAAACACTTGATGTTATGAAATAGAATTCCAGATTGCAATAAAGTATTTATTTTGCCAAAATAATGTGTCAGAAATTTTTAAAAAGCAAAAACCTTTTATAGCCCTTTACAAATTTTGCCAAAGAGCAGATTGGTGACTTAAAAGTACCTTGTTTTGCTTTTATAATGCTCGGTTTACAGAAAAACCATATAATACCCTTTTGAATTTAGTTTATATGTTCACACACGGAATTTTTGCAAGATTAATTTTTACAATCCTTCCACTACTTGTTTGAACTTTTAACTTTATCCTATCTAATTTAAAACAAATTTTTAACCTTATGCAAGAATTTACATTTTTATAATCTTTTACAAAAAAAGTTTTACTTTTCTTAGACATGTTAGATGTAAATATCTTTCCAATAGTTTCAGTTACCTATTATAATGGTAATTCCTAGCAATTTTTAATTTTAACGTAAAACTTGGTAAGTTGTTTTAATTATGTGCTAGGTGCAGCCGAGGTTTGACTACTTCCAGCATTAATTAAAAGGATGGCTAATTCCATATTTCCCCAGGCCTCACAAATTGTGAAGCTGGGAAGTTGAAAAGTTCTCAAAAACCAGAAAGGCACTTTATTACCTTAAAACATTGAGCAAACGTAATACCTCATCTGCATAATAATTTAGTCCATGTATTTATATTTTGATGACATTTGCATTTTAACAATAATTTTTGAGGCTGTTTTTATTTACCAATATTTTACCAATAATTTTTACTGATAATTTTTAAGGCTGTTTTAAGATTAAAGTCACATGAATTAAAAGTTACCAGAGCTTTTATCTTCCCTTTATAAAACATTTGATCCAAGTGCTTGTCTTCCTTTTGGTCAATTAATTAGAGCTCTTTTAATAGCTATCACACACAACACATATGTAACTACACAGGCAGAAGAAAACCCAGTCCTCATAATATCTTTCATTTGCTAATATCCTATTTGAATTATTGGCTTCTGGGTGGATCCCATTATGAAACAGAGCTAGGAAAACATGCAGCTTATAAGGCCTAATAAATAGGCATGGCTGGGAGGCAAAAACAGATTTTGAGAGGGATCTATCCACTTTTATTTCCTGGGGTTCCATGAAGAAAACAGAGGATTCTCCCCTCTCATGGTTGCATTGAGAGTGGCAAGGCAAAATGGAGAAAAATAATTCAGTCAATTGAGAAAAACCCTCTTTCCAGCAAAACAAGATCCAAGAAAAGAAAAACATAAAAGTCTTTTAAATATACCTATAACTTGGATATCCACTTTTAATTAAGCTGAGCACTCTTTATGAAAGTTCTTTTAACTCCCTTATTTCCCATCTTTAGCCATGCCAAGTGGCCAATATTTCTGGCTTTCAAACTTTACCAAAGGGTCAGAGAAAGGAAAATTCAAGGTGGTTCATTGAGGGGAAGAGAATCAACAGATAGCAAAGGTTGCACAGATATCAAACTGGAAAGGACTCATTTCCTAAGCCAGTATTGAACCCTGGACCACCATCATAAAATGGCAGAGGCCAGCACAAAACATTGCCACTTGGTTGCAAGTCTTGCTCCCAAGGACATAAAACAAGATGGAGGCCTGCAGCAAAGTTTGCTACTGGCGGTACCGAAAGTCATGCAAAGCATACCAGATTGGCTACAGCTTAAGACCAACCTCACAAATCTTTTTTTACAATTAAAACTCTACAGAGAATATAAACATTGATCCCCATAATTTCTGGCCCAGCAAAACATCTTCTAAAAGGAAAGTAATCCTCACTTAAAAGTCAACTGCTGACCTGGTGGAGAAAAGGAAAAGGCAACTTAAATGCAGGGCTGTGTTAACTGCTGATGGGGTGGAGAAAAGAAAGATGCATGGGGAAGAGCCTCTCATTTTTATGTAAATGGTTTCCTCCACTAGGAAGAGAAACTTAATTGCTGTCTCATGGAGTCGGACTCCTTGACCTGGAGAGGGGAAGGCTCAATGAAAATGTGGTGGGGAGTGCTAGTCAGCCTGCCCTTGAGCACTCTTGAGCCATGCGTCCCTGCCCTGGCCAGGAGGGGAGCAGGGAAGCCTCTGTTCACCCATCCATTCCGCATTCCTTCATCTGTTAGGCTGGGGTGGTGCACAGTTTCCTCTACCCTCAGAAGAGGTCCAAGGAGAAAAAAGTTTAGAAATGAAAGGAAAAAATAGTATTTTTATTTGCATAGTACTGACCCTTCCTCAAGCCCCACATCTTGTCACCACTGCGACCCTCATCAGAAGCAGTTGATGGCACCATACTTCTTGTATAGTTTGCAGAACCATGATCCAAACAAACCTCTTTTCTTTATAAATTACCCACCTGAAGTATTTTTTATAGCAACACAAAGAAAGAAAGCAGGTAAGAGTTTATCACCAAGTATTTTGTATGTTATTCTAAAAATATATATATTTTGTCTTTTAGGTTATAGGCAACCATTAGTAATTTTATGCCACTCTTCATTTGCAAGCTGCAGTTTGCTTACCTTTGCCATAGGATAAAACTATCTAATCTGTTATAGAAAGAGCAATCTGCCAACTATTATAAATAATATTATAACAAAATAACTATAATTATTAATAGCTGACAGAAAAGGATGGAAATCCAAGACCAGTAAAGATAATTTTTGATAATTTTGGTGGAAATAATAAGAGCCAACACTTGCACAGTGGAAAAAAAAAAATAGAGGAGTAGTTTTTGACAGGACTTTCTAACTGATTAGATGTTGGGAGAAGAGATTTTAGTTTCCAAGCGGATTCTCAGTTTCTTGTTTTGGTAAATAGGCAGTTTGGTTCAGAGAGAAATGAGGAAGAAATTAATGAAACACTGGACTTCCAAGAGAATACAATTGCATAATGAAAGCCTCAACATAAGGCAAGAACTTATGATCTAAGATCCATGTGACTTCAAATGCTTCCAGCTCTAGAAATCTCAGAAGTTGAAAAACCCAGTAAATAGATATAAATCCTAAAACGTCTTAAAGCAACTAAATACAAATCCTTGAAAATCCATACCTCTATTTGGATGTCAAGCAATTAGAAAGATTGTTATTCTGTTAGACCTTTGAACCCATTTTTATTTTAAACCTTTATATCAGAAAAAATAATACTACAAATTTCCCTTTTGGTTTTGAGAAAGACGTTAAGAGTACTTTTTGAAAAGGTGTTGCTGAATCTAATTGACACTGAAGCCTTAATATTTTTTTTTTCTCCTTAGGCAGTTTATGGAACAAATGTCCTCACCCTCCCCCAATCCCATGTAAAGCAAATCATTGTATTGCAAGTGGAATTTCAATTATATAGCTTGTTTAAAACAAACAAACAAACAAACAAACAAAAACACAGCATCAACTATCTAGAGAGGAAATTGAGCCTCAGGACTATTAGGTTGTCACATACTTCCAGCTTAGTGTTTTTTTAGTGACCACTCAATGATCGTAAACCACCTTTGGAAAAGTACTCTTATTGTCTTTATGTATTTTCCTGTTTCATTTCTGCATTGAGTTTAGCTTTTGAGATTAAAGGTAGTCTCTTTCATCTTTTTGTCATCGCTTCCTAAGTAGAGAAGAAATTGGAACAGACAGCTTTAATAACTTTACATACAGTTAGGAAACTAGGCACAGGCAGAATATAAAAAAGTAATCTAAAATTCAGCACTTTAAGTGCCTAGAGCTTGAAAATGACTAAGGTGTTATAGCTTAATAACATCTTTTTTGGAATCACATTTTGCACTCAAAAAAAAAAAAAAGAGGAAATGCAACTTGTGATTTGTGGTACAGTATATTGCCCTTCTGAGTATAATCTGCTGCTTGTTCATTATTACATGCAGGCTGCTCAGAAGCAAGTCCAGGTTTAAATTAGCATTCGCAGATTATTGCCATCCTAATTTAAAGTAAGTGAGGTTAGTAATTAAAACCAGTTGTGTCTGGTACCAAAGTGTTGTTGGAACCTTCTTGGGAGGCTTAAACCTAAATATTAATAAAGGTTTCACAAAAGATAAGAAATCATTTTAGTTTTACTGAAAAAGAAATCTTTATAAGCAACTCGAAAGCAAGCAAAGTGTTTGAATTTTGTGTTAGTTTCTTGTGTTTTGCTGAGAAGTCATTTTAAGACAGGTGAACTCATTTGAAAACAGGTGCTAAAGTTCAAATTAAAATTAAATCATATTTTTTTTTCCTGGACACAGGAAACAGTTGCCATAAAATATGAGATATGAAAAGAACTTACCCTGAGCCATCGTAGTTTAACTTTGTCTTTCCAACGTTATCATCACCTATAGCCTTGAGTGGAGGCAGGAGGGAATGGATGAGAAAAAAATAGGCAAAAACCATTATAATCATCATAAAAGAACAGATTAAAGCTGCCATAAACTGCATAACAATTGCATTCAAATGACTCCTACCTCATTTACTGGATATGTCTATGTTTTTGATAACAATTTAAATAGGGTATTGTTTGTATACTTAGAGTCTTCAACGCATTGCCATTTAAAAATGTGGAGTGTTGATGAAAAGAGTCAAACTCTGTAAAATATTTGAAGAGATTTATCCCGAGCCAAATATGAGTGATCAGGCCCATGACACAGCCCTCACGAGGTCCTGAGAACGTGTACCCAAGGTGGTTGGTGTACAGCTTGGTTTTATGTATTTTAGAGAGGCATGAGACATCAATCAAATACATTTAAGAAATACATTGGTTTGGTTCAGAAAGGTGGGACAACTCAAAGCTGGGGCTTCCAGGCTACAGGTAAATTTAAATATTTTCTGGTTGACAATTGGTTGAGTTTATTGGAAGACCTGATATCAATGGAAAGGAATGTTGAGGTTAAGATAAAGGATTGTGAAGACCAAGTTTTATTGTGCAGAGGAATCTCTCAGCTAGAAGACTTCAGAGAGAGCAGGTTGTAAATTGTTTCTTATTGGACTTAAAAGAGTACCTGGCTCTTAGTTGATTATTTCCTGAATCTGGAAAGAAAGGAAGGAAAACAAAAGGAGAAGGGATTCTCTATAGAATGTAGATTATTCCCGCAAGAGACTTTGCAGGGCAATTTCAAGGAATGACAAGGAAGTATATTTTGGGGTAAAACATTTTTCCTTGTCTGTAATGTTATACCAGAGTCAGATTGAAAAGTAAGCCACAATATATAGAGTCAAATAAAACCTATCTGATGAGAATTTATGGTTTGTAGGGCATGACTCCCTAGACCCTTAGATAGGAATTTGGGTAAGATAAAAAAATCAGAGCTTAGTCGTCAGGAGATAAGGTAAATACAGTTCCCTTGGAGAGTTAAATTGCAAAATCAGCAACTAATGGATCAGAACAAAGATAAGCAAAGTTACCTGAAAGAGAAATTGCCTGTCAGACCTTTAAGACCAGGCTGTACTAATCTAAATATAAATTAAATTAACAATTTGTTTTATTTTGTCTATTCTTACGTTCAGTTTAGTTGCTATGAACTACTCATTAACTGTGAATTAATAACTGACGGTCTTTCCTAGCTAGATGGACACTTTTAGCACAGCCCTTCTTGGAATAAAATCGAAATAAACAGGCTTGTCTTTTTGCATCAATAAAGATATTATGTTTAAAATGAATCTCTTTTTTAGAAGTAGAACACACCTGGATTGAGAAATGTGAAAGCTGTAAACTTGGTGGGTATGTTGCTTTCAGGTCAGAATTGAGTTTTGAGAATGAGGAATACAACAAACCCAGCTGATAATAATAATTATTAATATATGTATTGACTTATATAATCCTCATAATGATCTGATGAGACAGTCAATATTAGTAGCTCATTTAATAAATGTAAAAACCAAAGGAGAGAGGAGTAACTTGTTCAATGTAACACAGCTGTTAAGAAATAGAAATGGGTTAGAACTTAAGCATTCTGGCTATAGAAACCGCACTGTTGACTGACACAATGCTCTACCTCCCTGGCCTACTAACTTGTACATAATAGGTATTCACAAAATATAAGTTAATAAATTATTCAAATATGATGTTTTATTTATGTGAAACGCACTATAGTTTTCAAAGATACTTTCTATCACTTATGTAGTTTGTTTTCAGGAATCTGTGGCTATACAGTAGGGATACATGTAGTTCGCATTTAATAGATGAGAAAACTAAAGACTTGGTTGTTGGATTACAAAAAGAATTAAGATACGGTCACTTTCTCCAAGAGCTGAGGGTAAGGTGAGGCAGAAAGTTTTCTCAACAAATAATTACATGAAAATGTGGTAGCTTTGATAATGAAAGGCACAATAAGCCATTGTGGTAATTTGTAACTTTTTTAACGTGCTTTTTAAAATATTTCACTTTAAGTTCTGGGATACATGTGTAGAATGTGCAGGTTTGTTACATAGGTATACATGTGCCATGGTGGTTTGATGCACCTATCAACCCATCATCTAGGTTTTAAGCCCCACACCCATTAGGTTTTTGTCCTAATGCTCTCCTTCCCCTTACCCCCCACCCCACGACAGGCCCCAGCGTGTGATGTTTCCCTCTCTGCGTCCATGTGTTCTCATAATTTTTAACTTTTTTAATGATGGGGACTATTTATGTTTTTCTTCATGCTTTTATTATCTTCCTTCTCTCAGGTAACTTCCAAAGAAAGGTTTGCTGGGTAACTAATAGTGAACCATAATTCCTGGAAGAATGAAGAAACCATTAATTGAGAAATGCACTTCAGGAGTAAGACACAAACCAGGGGTTCAATAGCTTACCTTAGGTTGAAGTGGGTTAACTCTGAGGTTCTCTGAAACATCCACATAAAAGTTTAAGCAGGCAGTTTGAAATAAAGATCTAGAGTACATTTCTCATTTATAAGTGTGATAATGTTGGAGCTGAGTGAGCTTATTAAAAAATAAGAGAAGGAGAGCTGAATCTTGGAGATCACAATATTTTCAGAAGGAGAAAGCATGGAGGAATCCATGACTGAGACAAAGAAGGAACCAAACAGGGGCAAAGAAAACCAAATGCATGGACTAATGGATAAGAATAGCGAAAGGAGACTGGTGCAGTCACTCACGCCTGTAATCCCAGCACTTTCGGAGGACAAGGCTGGTGGATCACGAGGTCAGGAGTTTGAGACCAGCCTGGTCAACATTGTGAAACCCTGTCTCTACTAAAAATGCAAAAATAAGCCGGGTGTGGTGGTGTGCACCTGTAATACCAGCTACTTGAGAGGCTGAGGCAGGAGAATCACTTGAATCTGGGAGGCGGAAGTTGCAATCAGCCAAGATTGTGCCACTGCACTCCAGCCTGGGTGGCAAAGTGAGACTTTGCCTCAAAAAAAAAAAAAAAAAAAAAAAAAGCCAAATGGGAGAGAAGTTAATAATACTAAGTATTGCAAAGAGATCAAAAGAATATGTGCCAGGATGCAGCCATTAAATTCCACGATCTCTCATTTCAGGGAGGACTTTGAGGAATATAGGAGGGCAAGAAATATATTTTAAGAGACTGAAGTCCAGAGTTTTGGTCTGGAGGTAGCAGGGGAACGAAAGAGAATGTCAATTTATCCTGTTTGTTCTAGTATATGCAGTAATCAATCTTTTTTGCATTTGTAGACAAAGTAGCAATGTCAATAGAGAGCAAAAATTTAATGAAGTCAGAGAGGTTTAAAAAGGTTTAATAGGCCAGGCACTATAGCTCAGGTCTGTTATCCCAGCATTTTGGGAGGCCAAGGCAGGCATATCACGAGGTCTAGAGATCGAGACCATCCTGGCCAACATGATGAAACTCCATCTCTAGTAAAAATACAAAAACTAGCTGGGCATGATGGTGTGCGCCTGTAGTCCCAACTACTCAGGAGGCTGAGGCAGGAGGAGAATCGGTCAAACTCGGGAGGCAGATGTTGCAGTGATCCGAGATTGCTCCATTGCACTCCAGCCTGAGCAACAAGAGCGAAAAAAAGTGTGTGTGTGGGGGAAAGGTTTAATAAAGATGTTAAATATTTGATGATATTTTCAGTATCGAAATAGAGGACCACAGGGAACGCAGAACAAGTGCCAAAGGAATGTGTCAGTGGGGTAAATAAGAGTAGAAAGAAGTAGTATTTAAGTGAATTAACATGATTACTAGTTGCCTACGGTTAAACCATTCAATAAACCATTCAATAGTATTTCAATCATTTAATCTGATGCAAAGAATCTGAGGTATTTCTGTGTCACACTGAATTCCTTCTCTAGTGAATATACTAAGAAGAAAGTTGAAATATGTTTTGTAATTTTTAAGAGACAGGATCTTGCTCTGTTGCTCAGGCTGGAGTAGAGTGGCACAATCATGGTTCACCACAGCCTCAGCCTCACAGGCTCAAGCAATCTTCTGACCTCAGCTTCCAGAATAGCTGGAACTGCTGGTGTTTTCTACCATGCTCAGCTATGTATGTATATATGTATGTATGTATGTATGTATGTATGTATAGATGGGGTTTTGCCATTTTGCCTAGTGCTGGTCTTGAACTTTTGGGCTCAAGTGATCCTCCAGCCTTGGCCTCCCCAAATGCTGGTATTATAGGTGTAAGCCACCATGCCTGGCCTGAAACATGTTTAGAACCAGGAGGTAATACCTTTCTAAATTAGTATATGGTAGTCTAGAAAGATTTCTTTCTGTCTAATGTTGTTGTATGTATACTTACGGAGCAGTGATGAGAATGTGACTATATTTTTTAACTTTAAGAAGTCCTTTATTTTTAAGTTGGATCAAACTAAAATAAATAGTCAAAAAGGAAGCATAAAGTTAAATTTGTAGTTGCTGGCCTTCAAAATTTGCTTTAACAATTCATTCACATATACTAAAAGTTTTAGACTTTCAGGATATGGATTTGCTTTATATCCTTTTGAATGTAGTACCAGTCAACCCACAGAACTGTTTTAATCCCTAGCATCTTAACATAGGATAAAATAAATATAATTTATATGTTTGTGTTCATTAGTCTGTTACATCATTTAAACTTGAGAATTCAATTAAGAACACTCTCAGAATGATTTAATTGCAGCTAGGTTTTTCAGCTTGCATTTTCTTGAAAAATCAGATTATTTCTGAATATATATCAAATAACATCATTTTATATGATATTTTCAAGTACATATTTCAAGTAAACACCCCTCTGTGGTAATATAAAATGCCATAAATCATATTCCTGAAAGTTACATGCACAATATATTATTAAATATGGGCACACAAATAAGTGAAATGCATGGTTTATTTATGTAATTATTCAGGAAATTCAACATTGGTTTCTACTGCAATAAAAAAGGATGTTGCCAGAGGATATAAAGCACGCTGCTCCATCAGTAGTGTTGCTTTAATCTGCAAGCAGCTATAATTTAAGAACTAGAGGTTGAAT